>NW_026252528.1:0-50782 GCF_025094135.1 Mucor mucedo | reverse complement strand
GCTTTCAATCGACTTACGCTTTTTTTTCACTTCGTCGCCGGTTTTAACGGACGAATAACTATCAAAACATATTCACTTTTTTAGTGTCTCTATGCCAAAGTATTGACATTTTTTTTGTCATATATATATTACAAATAAAATGTTTATAGTATTAAAAGCTATGGGCTTTATGTCCAAATTTTTGCCACTCAATAAATAGCCGCAACACTGTTTATTGAAATCACCCTCCTTCTTAGAATTTTCTTTCTAGTTTCCCCATTTTTTTCATCTTGTAAAGAGACAAGTTATAGAAATTAAAAGAGTGGTCAAAGGGTCATTGAAAGTACCTATGAAACGCACTGGAAGAGTACTCTATGTTTGTGTGTACCGTTCCTGTACGTAATATCTATTGAGTTTAAAAAATCGTTATTTATAAATCTAATATTTTTTTTCTTTCTGATTTTCCTTTTTTCTGTTTTCTTTTTGACAAATGACCATGAAACAGTATGTAGAATAATTGATACGATAATTTAACATAAAATTAACCTTTTACAGTTATGTAACTCTGTTTGATGTAGTTTATGAATATTAAATATTGTTTTTGCGTTCATGGTAGATGAACTACATTTTTTTCGAGGTACGTTTTATCGCTATAGTCACCTTCATTCCTGTTATTAGTATCAATAAATGTCTATAAATTTACTGTACGTTTACTGCTTGTAAATTTAGACCCGGACGACTTGTTTCTTTATTAAGGTATGATGTGGTTTTTTATCTCTTTTATACTCGTTATTAACGTTAGTTCTTATTATAGGTAAGTACCGCCCAGACGCGTTTGTCTATAACAGTTGTAACTACTAGCTCCATAAGTTGGTATGGGCGGGTTAGTTTCGTCTTTCGTCTGTAAAACTAATCTGTGCGTTTCTTTATTCAAACATTTGTGGCTCTTTTTTTCTTTTTCTTTTTTTTTCCAATAAAATATTTTTTTTTTATTCAATATATGATGTCTAAATTTTTGGTTTTATAAGGGTAGCAACTCGGGAACTGAATATGTAAACTGTATTATTATCTAATAGAATTATTTGCCAAAACAATCGTTTGTAATCATCAGTATCGTTCCAAAAATGCGAACGATTTCTTACAAAATCTGTCCAAAAATGCAACCGATTTTTTATAATATCGTTCCAATTTTTTGGACCGTTACCGCCGGTCTAACTTTTTCATTTCGTTTTAAAAAATTGGACCGATAAAAAGTTTCACAGTGAATAACAGTATTACGTACGGCTTCTATAACAGCTACTGCGTGTAAAAATGTTGTTTTTGGTTATCGGGTGAAACCTAATGTTAGATAGTCAATTAGAACATCCAATCACACGAAGCAAAAAGTTAACAGTTTATTCTACAGATAGTACCTGTTGATATGGCTTATGTTAACATAGCAACTTACTAAAGTGGCTGTTAATGTGTAAAACAATTCGAATTAACGTCTCTTTGGCACTTTTCTCAGGATAGCATTACATAAGTAAGGGAAACGAACTAATACAAGAGCTTAGAGAAGTTAATTACATTACTGGGAAAAAAAGTAGCGGCATGGAGGCAAATGTGATAAAATTCCTTTTAAAAGAATAAAAAAATATGTCTAAAAGCTAACTAGTACGGCACGGATAACAGGCAACTCAGCTCTTATTCCGAAATTTGCAAAACATTCATGACGACAAAACACTGATGCCTTAATGTGCAAAACACACCTAAACTTGAGCAAGTACAGCACCAAATTCAAATGGAGTGCAATCAACTATTTAAAATTGAAGAAATGTAGGATAATGATTAAAAATAAAAGCGCCAATAGCTCGTGAAAATTGTCATTATCGAACATCATAATTAGTGTTCGGAATGAAGATCGAAACTCTCGACCGAGCTTCGATCGTGTTCCAGTCGAAGCTCGCTCGAATGGGTTTTTTTGAAGCTCGAGCTCACTCGAAGTTTCTTAAGCTCGGCTCGGTTGCAAATACCATAGCTCGAACTCGCTCGTCCTTTTTATTACACAAAGTGAACGTCAAAGGGATGTTAATTACAGAAAGTTATGATAATAAAATTGTTGTATATTGAAATAGAAGTTGGAAAAAGAAAAAAACAACTTTTTTTCACCAGATTAACACCAAATTCGAATACTTAAATTAAACTATTACTGCATCTATAAATATAATACAGTTGGATTTGTGAACATGAAAGTTTAAATTGATTCTGCTGCGTCATGTTACTGCTGTTGCTGTAAACATTTGACTTAGTTGGGTTTAGTGTGAAACACTGTATCATTTTCTATGTTAAATGTGTTTATGGTTGTACAATTAAATAAAAGTCGAAAGCATTTTAGTTGGAATTATTAAAACATAAATAAAAAAATGGTAAAGGGAAGAAAAAATTAAAATCAAGGGGAAATGCCATCTGTAGTCTTTCATGGGCCTTAACTTTAAAGTGACTACTATCGATATTTTAGCCGAGCGAGCTTCGAGCGAGCATCGATCGAAGCTCGCTCGAACCCAAAAAAAGTGGCGCAAGCTCGAGTACAAAAACTCGGTTCGAGCTTCGTTCGAACTGGTGCAAGATCGGTGCAAGCTCCAAAAGTTCGAACACTAGTCACTTCCTGTGTCTCCTTTTCCATTCATTTTTTTATTTATTATCAAGAATGAGAGGAGTGATTAATGAGTTGTAAGGATTGAAAACATTTTTGTTCGCTTTCTTACATTCATAACTGACATTTTCAAAGTTTTTGAATGGAGCGCCACAATCGGGCTTCTTTCCCTTACGGTCTTTATTGACAGAGAGAATTTTTTTATCATCAGATTTATTAAGATATTCTTAACAACTGGTCCGTGAGACCATTTTTTATTACAGCAGGTGCAGGAGACAAAAAGGGTAGCAGGCTTGGTGTGATAGTTGAGGATAGAGATAAATAAATAAAAACAATAAAATACTTTGAGATTGCTTATAAGTTTTATTCAGTGTAAAAAGTAAATTCAAAGATTCAGAGGGTTCTATTTTAACTATCAGTTTGCATATTTATATATGTTAAGAGAAATCGGATTATGAATTTAGTTTCATGGATAAGTTACACAGCACTAAAATAGTGCTTGTAGTTGGATATGATATAATGTATAAGAAAATAGTTCGTGTTGTGATGTAATAATGTATGGGGTGATGAAGTGAGATTTAATTTTAATATTGTTTTATGGTGTGATTAGTAACAACAGTAGGTGGATCACCACAGGCATGTAAAGCCAATGAGATCATTTTATTACCTTCTATATCTTGGCTGTTCTTCCAGGCACTACCATCAAATACATCTTTGTAAGATCCAGACGAAGATTGTCTCTCTTCTCTATATGCGTTGATGTTGTTGACATTTCTTTGTTGAGTCAGGAAATTTCCGAATTGCTTTGCGAGAGATAACTGCGTATGAGTTTCTACAGGTACACCTGTAGCATTATCGGTGTATCTCGCAGCTTTACAAGAAACATTTGGACACTCAGTCTGTCCTCTCTCTTGTTCATCATCCACAAACATGTAACAGCCGTTACGACACATGTCGTACGTATCTGAGTCTACTCTGGATATGCTCTTACTGGAGATGGCATCGCATCTGTAGGGTTAAAGCAAATGGAGGTGTAATTCTATTAAAACAAACGTCATAAATAAACAATTATTTAGATATAACATTTATCAATTTACCGAGCTCAAGATCTGACATATACTTATTAAATGCTGCAATTAATTCTTCTGACGCAGTTTTTGATACTGCCCGCTTTGTCATGATATCTCTTATCTTCAAACTGGCTTTTTCAGTCAAATCAAGAGATCTCGTGCAGCCTTGTGTGTCAATACAAATCGGTGTTTGAACGGTTTTCTTGAAAATTTCTAATTTTTTCCCCACATCTTTTTTTTCCTGGGTCAAATATTCTTTTTCAGGATCCATGTTCTGATCTTGGAATTCTTCATCTGCAAGCAGGCGTTTTGATTCCTCAACGAACGCGACATTTTCTTTTTCGTAATCGCAATCCATAGGTTCGTCTTCGTACGTTTCGGTTTCTGTACACACATTCTCGAACGTGGTGCCAGTGTTCTGCAAATTTTGTAAGATTTGTTGGCCCATTGCGGTATTTTCATTTATTGAAGGACTAATGCTAATATTTTTTGATACTCGACTATAGATTTTTAATGATTGTTGAACCTTATGATTATCAAGGTGGCTTGATAAATCTTTCAACTTAACTTTTTCTTGACAAGTAGGGCAGTAATGTTTAACCATTTTTTTAAAGTGTCCTAAAGTGTGAAAAGAAGATTGGACGACGAGTATGTTTTTCTTTTATTGTTTTTGACGGAAATAGATAATGACACTAATAATTACCAGCTTGATTATTTACCAGGGATAAAAAGTTTTCACCACTTTCTTCTTTTTATTTTTTTTATTCTAGATATGCCTCCTAAAAGAAAACAACCCATCGAACCTACATCCAATTTGCTCTCGTCTATAGAAGCAATAGTAGAAAGAGCCTTGTTGGCTCAAAAGAAATCGATGGATGATATGATTACGGCAAAGGTGGATGAAGCCTGTTCAACGTTGGAAAGGAACATCATTTGCCTTGAAAATCAAAACGACAGTTTACAGGAAGCCTTACAAAGTTTGACTGAAAGAGGTGTCCAACAAGGTGAGTCTACTGTTTCTTCTGGTACTGTTCCTTCTATTACTGTACCGAAGGCAGTTTCTTACAAGGACAAGAAACTGGAGATAGCAATCTTGCTATTGAAACAAGTAGAAGGATTGTCTGAAACTGACAAGGAAGCTATGATGGAGAATTTGAATCGTTCTGCCCTTTCTGTTTGTCGTGTTTTCGCTTCCCAAAATCACATGGGTAAGTACAGAGGATGGGGATCCTTGAATGTCACTGAGCAATGGACAATGCTCAAATCAAAGCAATAGGAAGTAGTGGAAATCGTTCCAAGGTTTGGTTTCCTTAAGTATTGTGCTTGTCTTTGGCCATGCGAATTTATTTTGCAGCCCAAAGGGACACAAATGTCCATGAATTTCCGAACAGAAAGGTAAAGAGCAACATGAAAGAAATAAAAGTCTTCCTGTACTAACCTAGATATTTAATTACGTAGGCAAAACGCTGAAGCAAAGAAGATCATAGATGAATATCATTATCAAATGACACCTTAAATAAAGATCATATTTTTAGTTATCCAATTTTTGTAATAAATATAATAAGGTTTTAAAAGCATCATTAATTTACACCAATTTACATCCAGTTGATGTTTACACCATTAAGGTGGGATTAGGTGTATATACGTGTTAACATAATTCAAATGTAATAACATTGATTTAGGTGTTAACACGAGCAAGCTTGGTGTAATGAAATGTGATTAGGTGTTAAAACTATTTGGTGTTAACATCAGACTGCCCCTGGGAGCGGATTTTTACACCGAAATGGCGTTAACACCAAATTACACCAAAATTTCAATATGTGTTATACATTTTTTAATCACACAAAATAATAAAGATCGTCTTTTATCTACTACTTTACTTTTCTATACATATTTTCGTGGGACTTTTCGTATGTAACAGCCAAATATATAAAAGTATTATTTGGAGAATCAAAGATAATTTTATTATGATTGAGATAAAAGCCTATTTTAAATATCAACATATGTGTGTGACCTAAGTCACGACAATATATCACTTAATACCAGATCAGACCCTGAGACAAAAATTTAGTAATTCAAAAGCAAAAAAAGTAGCACCAGTCCGTTTCGATCAGACGACCTCAGGGTTATGAGCCCTGCGCGCTTCCTGCTGCGCCATGGTGCTGCTTGTTGAAATGTCAAGCCCACAATTGTCGATGGTTCTGATGCTTTTCTAAGCCACATTCCGACCCGGACTCTTCTACCCGACCCGGACTCTACCATGGATGTTGAAATGCCTCTGGAGATCGAATTACGGTTAAAGAAAGCTAAACTTCTAAAAAGGAAGTTTGTACCCAAGATAACCAATGCCAGTAGAAAACGGCCAAAGAAGTAACACCACTTTATTATAAATATCACAACACTACTTCTACATTCAATAACCTGATTACTTATATTTATCACAATCAATCTTTATATCTATCACCATACTTTTATTATATTATCACCATACATATCAGCATTACATTATCACATTATTATCACATTCTATATATTCCCCAAACTAGTATAAATAGCTCCTAGCTTTGTATCAAATAAACATTATCTTCTATTTTATATATTTAAGTACTTACCTACTTATTAACTGATTAACCACTGAGAGTTGAATCTTAACCCACTATAACCTATTACAAGACTGATAGAAATGTCAGTACCAGAATGGTAAAGATGCCTACGATAAAAGTACCAAGCAGTCCGACCCGCACCATTCCGGTAGACACGGACATCGACATGGATATTCCGGTAGAACTCGAAATCAGGCTAAAGAAGACCAAATATCAGAAGAGGAAGTTCGTACCACTTACTAAAAACAATACAAGGTCAAAGAAGCGGAAACCATAATAACACCACTTTTATTAAATGAATATCATACCACTCGGGATTACTATCTCTTCATCATATATATTAAACAGGTGCTCAACTTATCAAGACATCACCTGTTCATACAATTACTATATTTATTATCACACTATCAATTATCTCAAGTATAAATAACCAACTTGTATCATTAATAAATCATTATCTTTATTTTGACATTAAATACTTCTTTGACTATTCTTTATAATTAACCACTGAGAGTTGAATTATAATATACCTTGAAACTTACAGAAATGTCAAGCCCACAATTATCGATGGTTCTGATGCTTCTCTAAGCCACATTCCGACCCGGACTCTTGCACCGGACCCAGACTCTACCATGGATGTTCAAATGCCTCTGGAGATCGAATTACGATTAAAGAAAGCTAAACTTCTAAAAAAGAAGTTTGTACCCAAGATAACCAATGCCAATAGAAAACGGCCAAAGAAGTAACACCACTTTATTAAAAATATCACAACACTACTTCTACATTCAATAACCTGATTACTTATATTTATCACAATCAGTCTTTATATCTATCACCATACTTTTATTATATTATCACCATACATATCAACCTTACATTATCACCATATTCATTATTATCACATTCTATATATTCCCCAAACTAGTATAAATAGCTCCTAGCTTTATATCAAGTAAATATTATCTTCTATTTTATAATTTCAAGTAGTTGCTTACTTACTTACTGATTAACCACTGAGAGTTGAATCTTACATACACTACTTAACCTATTACAAGACTGATAAAATGATACGTTTTAGTGTTAATTATGTTGCTGGTAACGTTACTTCTTTTGGTCACGTACACATCACAGTACCGCGTATTATGTATGTAGCCCAAAGACAGGATTCTGGACATATCCTGTGTCCGAAAATACCGAGAAATTAGAAAATAAAAAACTAGCGATCCTACTTAATAACCATAGTTCAAACTTTAACACGTTGTAGATTTAAAAAAAAGGTATAGAAATAAAAAAAAATTCATTTGCTACATTTTTCGTTGATTTATTAGACATTAAAGATGGCGTTGATTTCACACAAAAAAAATGCCAAAACGAAGATTGAATTTATTACTAGCAAAAAATTCTTAATTATAAGCAGAATCCCCCTTTTTTATAAATATCTTGGAGTGTCTATTTTATAGAAAGAACCCCCAGAATATATCTGTTACAGTGTCAAAGAACATGTTTGTATAGCATGCGATTATATCTGAGCGAAAAAAAGAAAAAAAAAAAGAAAAAAGAAAAGTAAAAAAAAAAAGTTAAAAAAAAATAAGGATAAAAAAATAAGGGTAAAAGAAAAGAAAAAGCGTGAAAATACCTTAGTTTTTACAAGGACAGAATTGGATTTGCGTTATATTCAGATTTAAAAATAATAATTACCTTTACTTAATCAAAAAATTATTGATTTTTGTTGCATTTTATATCAAAAGTATAAATATTATTGAAACAGCACCCATTTCTTACATTTGACCGGCAAACGGTATCCTAATATGAACTTCGTGCTGCCTGAGATTGGTCAGTACATCTTATCTGTATATAGCCTAGTGCGATTCTTTGTAGTAATATCGTTTATTATTGACTAGACTGATGCATGTTAGCAAGCATTTTTTAAAGAAAGACGCAACTGATTCCAGTATTGTGCTTTAATTTTGGGTTGAATTTTTTTATTTTACACTATAACAGCAAAATTTCTATGTTTTTATACAATTAATATATTGTATGAAATAAAACCAAGAAAAAGTATACAAAAAAATATTGATGAAAAAACATAATCAGGCCAAATAATAACGCGTTGTTGCATTTCCTGGGTTCAACAGATTTTTTATCTAAGTTTTACATCAAATATTTAGGTTGAGAGAGGTAAGCACTGTTGATATAATACCAAATTATACGAAGTGTATGGTGAAACGTTTTTATTTTTTGACGTAAGATTTTTCTATTTATGGTTTAGGTGTAACGTGAAAAAAAAGTTGGTGATGTAATCAGGTTATGCCCGTCCTTTTATGGGATGATTTTTTTTTTGGGTTTTTTACAGCTTACTTTATCACCTGATTCCCAAACTAACAATGAATGAAACCGAAGAACTTTGTTATACACCCCGGCAGCTTTCGTACACAATCTTAAGGAAGACAGGAGTTAAGTAATTGAAACATTGAAACGCGACTTAGATAAAGACAATTTCCCACATGCATTAAGTCATTCATTTAGAAACAGTCGCAGACTAGAACACTGTTCAACTTGTAAAAAGTATAAGTGCAAGTTTAAGGTAACTTATCGTTACTATGTCCACAGTCATGCATGGGTACTTCAGCCAGCCAAAACAGCGCATAACCACATACGTTTTTTTGACCCGCTTGCGTTTAAAAAAAAGATCCATGTCCTTGGAAAATGACAGATTTCCAATTTCAAGATATCAAGACGGATGGATTTTGTGGATTTAGAGCTGTAGCGACCATAATTTACGGGTCTGAAGATAATTATTGTCGAATCAAGAAAGAGATGATGGCAACTTTAGAGGATGAAAAATACAGGGGACTTTATAAGCAAATGGGTATTATGGTCGAGAAAAAAGGGGACGACCAGTTTTACGATTTAGAGAAAAGAGTACGATTTGGGCGTGAGGGTGAAGAAAACACGGCACCTATTGAGTATTTCTTTACTTCGCCAGGCTGTCTCCAAGTCTGTGCCGATACATATGATGAAAGCTTCGTTTTAGTAGACAGTGAGAATGTATGTAATTCATACAGCTTGGTCCCCCTTTTTTCTAAGAAACGTTTGATCAAACCTCTGGTGATCAAATTTATGTTACTGGATGGTAATCGACTTGGGCACTTTGAGGCCGCGAAATGTCATGTAGGGCATGACATTATTTATCCCCCTCTCTTTCCGTTTTATTTGAAAATAAACAAAAATTTGGATGATCTAGTCAAAGATTGCGATTTCATGATACAAAAATATGTACATGAAATTGCCAATCACGACATCATTATGTTAGATTAAAATTAACATGCCGCAGATTAGATCAGTAAAAGATCTCCAGCCCGACCACATTTATTTTTTTCCTTTTTCATCTTTTTATAAATAATCCCTTAAAATTTAAATGGCATTGACTGATTCAGACCGTGTAGCTTGTTTTTGTGAGAAATGCACAACGCGTGGCTTAAAATACACCTTTGTCAGCAGAAAGACAAGATATAATCACGAGAGAGATAGTCGCATTGATTTTAAGCAGAAACGCCAGGAATACAAAAAAGAAATGGGCGACCGTAAACGTAATATTGTTTCTATTATAAAGCATGGATAAAATATTAATTTTTTCGAAGTTGTTTACAATATCCCCACTCGCCAAACTATTTCAATTGATACTGATATGAATAATTCTGCATCTAATGATGATGAGATAATGATTGAAGACGGTAAAACAAATGTTATTTTCTGATACGATTTTGCATAATCTGATTTTTTTTAAAAAAAAACCCCAGAGCAACCAGAGTACATTGAAGAAATTGTACAGGGTGATGAGAGTCAGTCCGAAGAAGAAGAAGAAGAAGAAAAGAAGAAGAAGAAGAAGAAGGTACTTAATAAAATGATAACAATTAAAAAAAATGATGTGTCATTAATCTAACTCTATTTTTGCAGAGGCCTATCCCAATCAATACGGAGATCTCAATATTTTCCCCTCTGAACCTCTTGCTTTTGTTTTTGTTTTAATGGTTCTTACTTTGAATTCTCGTTTTTTGATAACAAATGAAATGCTTGAATTGATTATGGGATTTTTGAACGTCGCTCTTGAGTTGACCGAGATGAAATTTAGATTTCCCAGAACGAAGGCCACGTTCGAAAAAAGATGTTCCGTCGACGAACTTTTTTTTTCTGGAGTTACTCAGTACGTCGATTGTTTAAAGTGTCATACTCTTTATTCAATTGATCAAACCCAAAATGAACGTATTTCTCGCCCCAATTGTAGATTTGCCACCAAAATCAATATGTACAACCAAGTAACCGAAAGGTGTGATCAACCATTGTATACAGTCAGCAAAAAGAATGTTTATTCACCTGCAGCTATTTACATGTACAATTCAATCGTCAGCACTTTACGCAAGTTTTATTTGCGTGATAATTTTGCTGCCATGGTTAAGGCTTGGAAAACAAGAGGATTAAACGATGACAAAAACTTGTATGATGTATACGATGGTGAGGTATGGAAGAATTTCAAGATTGATGAGAACGATGAGGTCCCCTTTGTTGATCAATCCGACAACAATTTGATGCTTTCGATCGGTGTTGATTGGTATCAAAACTATACATATAGTGTCCATTCAACTGGCGCTATTTACCTGACCATTTTGAATTTGCCAAAGGAGATGAGGGATAGCAAAGACTTTGTTATTCTCTCTGGTCTTATGCCTGGTCCTCGTGAGAGTAAATTGGACGAGATAAACAATTATCTCGCTCCCCTTGTTGAGGAGCTCAAGGATTTGATGAATGGGGTTGAAATGATGCTGCCAAATCGTTCAAAGATTACGGTAAAAGCTGCATTGACGCTTGTAGTAGCAGATTTACCAGCTGCGGCTAAGCTTTGTGGATTTGCGTTGTACAATGGCATCTGTGCATGCAGAAAATGTGAGCGCCAATTTTCTGCGGTGGTCGAAGGTGCTGCGCCTCGTGACTATTCCGGATGGGAAGATGAAACTTGGACACCAAGAACAAAAGCCAGCAACTTGACTCATGCATTGGAATGGCCAGCAACTTGACTCATGCATTGGAATGGAAAGCAGCACCAAACACTGCTCAAAAACTGCGTTGGTGCAAAAACATGGAACCCGCTGGTCACAATTGCACTTGCTGGAGTATTTCAATCCTGTCGATTTTACAGTGATTGATCCAATGCACAATCTGTACCTCGGTACGTGTAAAAGAATCATGGTAAACATGTGGATTCCGGATAAGGACATTGTACTGGCCGACCGTGAGCGTATGTCTTCTTTGTGCGGAAGAATTATTCTTCCTTTTGGATACGATCATGGATCTATTGCCCGTAAGATGCTAGTTGGTGATGGCTTCGGTCATATGAAAGGTTCGGAATGGCTGGTATTCAGTGTCTGGTTGTCTCCTGTACTTCTTAAAGGTATTTTATCTTCAGTTAAGTATGACAACTGGATGCTGTATGTAAAAGCGTTGCAGCTACTGTCGTCAACAAGTGTTTCTCTGGTGGATTTGAATGCAGCCCACGTTCTTCTTCGGGAGTTTTGCAAAGGATTTACAATTATTTACGGCAAAGAAAGATTGTATCCTAACATCCATATGCATTTACATATCAAGAATGATGCTTTTCTGTTTGGTCCTCTCCCGTCGCATTCAGCATTTTTTTACGAACGATGTAACAAGGAGCTCAAAAATATCAAGACCAATTCGAAACCTCTCTTTGAAAGAACGGTCATGAAATCTTTTTTGAAATCAGTTCATTACGCGGATATGGTGAAATCGTTTCCAACTTTGGATAAAGGGGATGATTTAGACACCAAAATCAAGAATCTATTATTGGAACTGACATTCATGGTACTCAAAAGTATTACAGCGATAATATTTTAAAAGGTGAAATTGAGGAATCAAGCAATGATTTCAATTTTCCTGAATTCATTTCTTTTTCCGAAAACGTCAATACCAGCATTTACAAAGACGCAACTGGGTATGAACCTTTGCCTGTATCAACGATCAAATCCTTAAAATTCAGTATACATCAAGCTAAAATGACCGGATTGAACACCATCATTTGATCAACCACTATCGCGCGTACTTTGTTGACTTTGATTTTGGCTTTAACATCCAGCAATTACTCTTTTGGTCAACCATCCGATAGAATTCAAAACAAAATCAACAAATTCAGGTCAATGTGATACTAGGTAACAAACACAACTCAATGAGTCTTCCTCAGCCAGAGGGAGCTTCATTAGAGCGTATTTTGACAATTGACTTTGACCAGCTCAAATACAGTATTTTTCCGACATACCAATGCATTAGAGACTGACGACGACAAATTGCAAGATTTCATGTTTACCTTTGCTTTTGTCCGCTTTTATAAGCTACAGCAAATAGCCCTTACCACATACGAATCCATCAACACTGAAGTGTGTCAAAATACGTTGGAAGATGAATCCGAATTTTGCATTTTACCAGTTGCAAAAATTCTCTCCAATTGATATCTTGATGAACATATTTGATAACACAGACATCGTTATAAACGTCCCAAAAAAATTACAGAATAAACAAAAGTATAACACCAATACATATATATCAAAACCAAAAAAAAAAGAAAAAGGGCATACTTTATTACTAATTGTTTTTTAAAAGAGGCTTTAACCACTGCCCATTCAGGAAGCTTAGATTTATCTTCCTCGTCAGGGTTGGGATCCTTTACAGCACTGGTAAGTCTGTTTTTTCTCCTTGTTTCTTCAAGAATTTCTTATGACGCGAATCCAAATTCTTCAAAAAATCATTACAATATAAGACATGATTAATTTTCAGATGTGCTGCGATCGAGCCTTTTATATTCATGATTACGTGATCTACACAGCATATTTTATCCATTATTTTAATTTCATAAACACTTATTTTATTCTTCCATATTAAATATCTGCAATTTACTTAAGAAACTAGCACGATATTTATCATGCTAAATATAAGTGTAGTAAATCTAGATTTTAAGATAATAGCTTTACAGAAAAAAATAGTTAAAAAACAAAAGGAATACAATTATAAGTCTTGTCGTTTTATTTGTAAAAAAATTGATTAAAAATTAACTAGATGGGTGGATTTGGCCTGATTTTTATAGAAGATAGAAAATATTGTGGTTTGTATATGTGACAGCTCAGATCAATCGCAGTTTCGTATGATGGACCATTCATTTGGATTATGGAAGATTGTTGAGGATATCATAGATGTAACAATAAAGTTACTTGCTAATCATGAATCACACTGTTATATCACAGATGTATTGAATCATAGAAACAATAGAAATCCAATATTAGATCTCAGTAGACAGACTAGAGATTGTAATCATGGAAAGATTGTTATGAACGAATAAGAATACATGGATAAACATTTATTCAATTCAAATGGATAAACGATTGAATAGTAAGTCCCAATTGGTTCTACTGTTAGTTTTGACACAGCTTCGTAAAAGTATAAACACGAGCTCATTCAACTCTTAATAAAAGGTTATCTTTACTTTGCTTATTTTTAAAGACCATTTTGATATCTACGATATTACACACACATTACCCCCGCTTGTTCTAATCCTACGGTTGAAGTCTGTACACAGGGTACAATCCTGTGGCGAGTAAATATTTATTTTCCAAAAAGCAATATAATCGAATGGGCCTGGACTATATAATATTAAAAGATCTTGAGCACAAATATTACTCTTGTCATTTGATGTTATAACTGTTGATCCCTCTGACTAATATTTATATACTCAGTATGGAAGGGCTAAATTCAAAGACATGTTGATTATTTACTATCACCAGATTATTACATCATGATCCAATAAGGTGCTTAATATTTTTCCTAGAACTATCCCAGTTCTTTATATAAATATCCATAATTTTTTCTCATAGACCATCAATACATTTTTTATACGTTTATAACTATAATTTTTTCGTCCATAATAATTTGGTATCCAAGTTCTAACAGTATCACTTTTGGTTTTTTTTTTAATTTTGTTTTCCATGCTAAACAAAGATCGTAAGATAGCTGTCTTTGATTTAGTATTGTTCCTTAAATTCCTGATCTCTCATTGGTCGGATCCTAGATTTGTGTTGTAATGAAGAAATTTTCATGAAGCCGGGCTACTTATTCCCGGTCTTTTATCCGTGAAATAGCTTTCCTTTTGTAGACAGTAGCGTTTATTATGTGGTTTTAGCACAACAGGTAGAAAAGTTTATATTTATTAAACTATTATTACAAAATGACATTATTAATATGTTGTACTAATCAGATTATCGGAGGCCAATGACAAGCGAGGTTTAAAAGTATAAGCGCGAGAAATTTCTGAATATATTTTTGGATACCTTTTAAAGGTACGCGTCGAGTGACATTACAAACCCATTACGGAAACGTGGACCACTATTATATGATTCTCCTTGGATTAGGTACTTTTGAGATAAGCCGTGTTAGTCATAATCTTGCCTGTCCTCTAGCCCTGTCAAAGAAGGAGGTTGAATTCAATATTACTATATTAAAATTATTGGAATCGTAATTACGCAGTCACAAGGCGAGCTAATTTTCAGTCACAAAAGTTAGGATTTTTTATGGGGTTGCGGGGGTTTCCCCCGCAAGAGGGGAGGGGGAACCCCTCCCCCCAAGTATATGGTTAATAGTATTTAGCATTAAATTGCTAAATTCTGAAGAACAATAATTTTTTTTTTTTTTTTATAGCATTATATCTTAGAGCATAATTTGTTTTTACAGCGTGATTTTTTTTAAAACGCTATGATTTTAAAGCGTGATTTTTTTTCACTGCGTAATATTTTTGAGTAGAGATACGCAATTGGAGGTTGGAAAACCCCGTCCTCCTAAGAATACGACTCAACAGAAAACATTAAACTAAAAAAAGAGCTTATTTAAAAATTGATTATATTGGAGAAAGTCATAATATAAATAGTGACTTTTACGGAAAAAGTCATTGCAAAAAAAAATGTTAATATTGGGATTTCGGGGTAGAGATTACCCTTCGCCCTAATTTGACAACTAATAGCATTAAGCATTATACTATAGAGGTTAGAGAAAAGTCTATGAACACTTTTTCACAAACAATATGTCATTACTCGAGAAGAACTGAAAAATTGTTTGTTTTAGGTCGATGAAGGGGTCGCCTTTAAATTAATATTTTGGATTATCAAGTCTTTCATTATGAAGCAAAAAAATTTTGCATAGAATAGTTAATCAGATATGTAAACAGTTAATAAATTTGCGTAGATCAACTTTCTAGCCTGGGTCTAGGGATATCGTTTTTTTTCAAATATTTAAACATGTATTGAGAAACATCAAAGTTTTTTCCAGTGTCAAACTGATAATAGGCAGTGTATCCTAAGCTATAATGGTGTGTGGGCTTCATAGCTAATTAATATATGTTAAGGTTTTTATTTCAAAAACAGGCCTGAAGCAGCACGAGCCTTCGTCAAAGCGCAGCGTACCGAACTGGGATAGTTGAGGATAGAGATAATTAAAGAGAAACAATAAAATACTTTGAGACTGGTTATAAGTTTTACTAAGAGTAAAAGTAGATTAAAAAATTGAGAGGGTTCTATTCTAACTATCAGTTTGCATATTTATATATGTTAAAAATAATCGAATTATGAATTTAGTTTGATGGATTAGTTACACAGCACTAAAATAGTGCTTGTAGTTGGATATGATATAATGCATAAGAGATTACTTCGTGTTGTGATGAAATGAGATTTAATTTTAATATTGTTTTATGGTGTGATTAGTAACAACAGTAGGTGGATCACCACACGAACCATAATGCAGGTCAAAAATTTACCGCAGCGCAGCGAAGGTCAACATTTTTACGGAAACGGAGTTTTTTTGGAATAGCCTCGTGTATATAAAGGACCCCTAAATTTTATGTCAATAAAAGTTCAGTCACTTTTTGCAATCTGGTTAATCTTACTTGTCATGTTTCTTAAATTATTATCGATTTATCATTTTTTTTAACCAAGCTGTTACTGTATCAACTCTACTTTTTTTCTACGGAAAATGTTTTTCCTTCTACTTCTGATTCTGACAAATCCCCCCAAGAATATTCAAACTTCTCCTCGTGCTACTTCTGCTGGTATGGATGCTCATGGCACTACCCCTGCTAATGGTACTGCCTCATCTTTTGCTACTACTGTTCCTACTTATGCTCAGGCGGTTACCAACAATGTGAATAATATTACTCCTGCTCTCCCGATCGAGGCTCTAAATAACAATCCTATTACTACTGTACTCGAAACCTTGATTCCTGATAATATGACCACTACCACTGAGGGGACTTCTCAAGTTCATGTTCAAGAACAAGATTCACTTCATGGACTGCAATCCATGAAGGATATTGAATTATCGCTCAACGGACCCAATTACTCGTATGATAATCGTGAGGTTACGAACGCGCTTAGTGTAAACAATAACAGAGCTCACCCTATCGTACAGTCAGCTTCTGCAACTGGATATGAGATCTGCACTTACTTTAGCCCAAGATGAGATGCATTCGTTGACGATGTATATTGCACCTGCCCCTGAGAGCCATACCTTGTTGAAAAGTATACGTAATTATTTGGCTCGTCGCTTGGAAGATATAGAACTATTTAAGCAAAGCCTTGCCATGATGAAAGCTACTGCTGGTGATACTATCTTAGCGTCTAAAAATTCGTCAGTAGTCCCAAGAATCTTACCTAAGTTTTGCTGGGAAGGACCCAACCACTTTGAGGGAACTCCAGTTTTTATTGATATTAGGACATGCCTCCGTAATTTCACCGATGTATTGACTTTGATGCTAATTACTTACGTATTATGCCTCCACAATTGAGCGATCCCGCTTGTGGTTGGTTTGAAGATTACTTGACAACGTTTAGAAAAGTTAAACAGGTTGATCCTACTTGGAATGAGTTTGTTGTTGCCTTTCACGAGCGTTATGGACGTAATGCTCGAGAGGAAAGAAACAACAGTGCACGTGAATTGAACAATATTACAATGTCACGTGGGGAGACTTTGGATGATTTTATTGATCGGTTCAATAATTTGCGTCATCGTGCAGTTGATCAGATTTTACCTGATTCAGTTTTGGCTGAAAAGTTCTTAGCAGCTTTGCCTGACAATTTGGCTGAACAAGTTACGATCGCCTCTGTATCTCTTTCTGAGTATAAACGATCTGATGTAGATATTCTTTCCAGTTTAGCTCGTGCATTGGAGTGTGCTCCTAGAGCTCCTAAACGTACGTCATCGGATTTAGATCAAAATAACGTCTATCATAAGTCATCCAGACTATCCAAGCATGCTACTTCTCGTGCTAGTGCGGTACCTTTGTCATCCACTTCTTCCAACGGCGAGTCTTCGTCAAGTCCATATGTAGCTCCTACAGAACGTAAGGCCAAGGTTCCATCCAGTAAATATTGTAGTTTCCATCGAGTAACGACTCACAACACTGAAGATTGTAACGCTGCTGCTGCCCTGTGATAGTTGAGGATAGAGATAGATAAATAAAAACAATAAAATACTTTGAGACTGCTTATAAGTTTTATTCAGAGTAAAAGTAGATTCAAAGATTGAGAGGGTTCTATTCTAACTATCAGTTTGCATATTTATATATGTTAAGAGAAATCGGATTATGAATTTAGTTTGATGTATAAGTTACACAGCACTAAAATAGTGCATGTAGTTGGATATGATATAATGTATAAGAGATTAGTTCGTGTTGTGATGTAATAATGTATGGGGTAATCAAATGAGATTTAATTTTAATATTGTTTTATGGTGTGATTAGTAACAACAGTAGGTGGATCACCACATGCCCGGTGAGCCAACTCTTCGAAGCTGTAACCAATGCTTCAAGTGTAAAGCTGAGAACTGGACACGTGAACATGTGTGTCATACGTCACGTGGTGGACCTAACATCCAAGAAAATATGTACATGGGTGCGCTTAGTTTGCGAGGTACAGCTGCTGCTGCTACGCCTGCTCTGTGTACAACTACTAGTCGTTTTCCTGTTTCTCGTCACCCGGCTTCTCGTCGTCCTTTAACTACTACCCGTCGTACTGCACCTATTACAAGTGATCGAGAGGATACTGCTTTCTGTCACGATTTTGCTACTACTGCCACTGCTCCCACCGACCACGATGATACTTCCGTATCAGATGGTGATGCGGAGTTTATGGATGCCGATATGGTAGCCCGTCAGGCACAACAATGTAAGTTAAATCCAGAATTCAGTCGGTTTCCTGACAATAAATTTAACTTGATCATCATTTCCATTATTATAGAACATGTCAAAACCTATGCTTTGATATATACTGGCGTCACGTTCTCCATAAATCCTCCTTCTTTTGCTTCTCTCCTGGGAGATCAAATTCAGGTTACTCCCTCTTCTGGTTTAGTCCAACTTGGTCATCCTGATGCCGTGAGTGCAAGATTAGGAACGACAAGATTTAAATTTTTTTTTCAAAAATAAATCTATCTTCCATAAATTCGAAATATTTGACTTTTTTACATCCAAAAATAATGAGAATGTTCCAGCTTTGATTGGTATGGATTTATTTCATAAATTACAACTAGGTATTACGGGATTAACAATATCACATTTCGAAATCCAAGAAAGTAACCCCTTTCCACCAGCTCCGGCTGATCCTATCTCTATGCCTAATAACAGTCCATTTGGAACTCCTGTAGAAAGAGATACTATGACATCTATGTTAAACCCATTGTTGCTTGCAAATACTGATATTGATATTAAAAATACAAACTATAATTACCAGGTGCTATTATACATTTAGATATCAAGCCAGGATGCATTGCTTTTAAGAAGCAATATCCGTTACCATATGCTTTTGAGACACCTGTTCGTAAACATATCACTACATGGTTGGATGAAGGTGTCATTGCAGTGGCCACTTCACATTCAGATTTTAATTCACCATGGATTGTTGACGGTCGAAAGAATGCAGATTGTCGTATTTGGGTACGATTCACTTAAGAATTATTAAGCAAATTGTTTAAATAAATAAACTATGAAATTAACACAACCTTTGATGTTGCATATCATCATATGCTTGTATACTGTTATACAACTTCTCCTACTTCGAGTACATACTTCTATATTAAAGATTGCAGGATTGGCTTAAATACGATATACGAATGACAGTTGGATACAGACTGCTATACCACTGAGTTACGATATCACCGATCAGGAAGAGAAACTTCTCAGATCAAATCAAGAATTATAAGAAAGAGAAACTTAATATTAATAGTTCTCTCAATGGATTAGCTACCCAGAGAGAGAATGGAACAGGTATTAATATAAATGGTTCATTTACTTATATATTGATATAATTATACTGCTGATAAAGAGTGTAAAGAAATAGAGTATGAATTAATGGATACCTATCTTCTACAACCAAATATACAAATTTCGATTAGACATTTTATATCTGGGATCGTAATTTATTCATCACAAAGATAATGAATAAATGATCAACTATTATGTTCGATTGCCAATTACACATGAAAAACAAGTATGCATCTTTTACAGTAACCGTTACATGATCAGATAAATAAGTGTCTCGTGATACTAAAGATTTATTAAAATACTCATGCTCCCGATCCACTGATATGGGACATCGTTAACTGGAAACAATTCTAACGAGTAGTATCCATTTAATCCAAGGCGGGAAAGAAAGTATAGGTCTATTCCAAAACCAGAAAGGTTGACTCATCATTAAAACTCAGGAGAGCTGTGCAATATAAAAAGGATCAATTATTTCATAGCAGCAGAGTTCTTTTAATCTATTTTTACCCCTAATAAAAATATACTTTTATCACAATACGTTTCCGTTGTAATATTTTGTCAAATACCGCAAAGATGGCGTTTTCAATTTTGACAAAATTATATTAGTTAATGATGTGCGTGATTTGAACTCTATACTTGCTCTCACTGACACCCAAAGTTATCCATTGGTACATAACATCACGGAAAAATTGGTAGGGCTAAGCTTCATACGGTGATTTACATAAAATCTTGCTTCAAAAATTTCCTTGTTGCTCCCGAAGATCGTCGTAAATCATCTTTAACATGCTTGTTCACTAATAGACAATACATAGCATATATATACTTGCACCTTGATTTGTGTACCCCCAACTAATTATGTGTCATCAAATGTCACTTTCGTAAACCGATCCGAATCCACTAAAAAAGAAATGCAACTATATATTTATGAAAAAAAGAAAATGTTTATAAAAAAAAAGTAGCTAATCCAATTTGTTTACTTCAGCGAAGTACTCCTCCTTCGTTATCAACTTATGAGTAATAAGAAGACCAAGATTTGCCATTGCAGCCTGTCTACGTTCATGGGCTTTTGAGCCCTATCAGCTTCCTCCTTGGCAATGAGGCGGGCCTCGTCCCTCTCTTACATTTGTTGGCGCCATTGTTGGTCAGCCAGGTCCTTCGCAATTCTTACATCAACTTTACGTTCATGCGTTCTTGGACGCTTCTCAGACAAAGCATCAGCTATATCGCTTGACTCAAGAACAGCGTCAATAATTGAATTGCTAGCTGATCTTTTCCTTTTGTTAGGATCAGCAGAGGCAGTAGGTCCATCAGACGTGGTAGAGGTGCCAATAGAGGGGGGAACAGAGGTGTCAACAGAGGTGGCAACGGAGCCATCACTTGGTACAACCAAGTCAGAAACAGCAGCTTCTCCATCATTATCATTCACCATTTCAATTGGCGCAAGCTCGTCTTCATCGTTAGTGTTATTGTTGAACATAATGTTTTTAACATTTTCATAATTTTTATCTTCATTGAACGGACGAGCCTCACTTGCAGCAGTATCGAAGAAGAAGGGCGCAATCTCTTCGTATTTCTTCTTGCAAACTGCTAAAATTTAAATTCATTTTATAAGTCATCGAAGTTAATGCATGTTTATATTATGGTTTAACTAAGATGGTTTGTTTCTGTTCTGCACACTCCGTATCGTTTGAGGCACTGTTAAGGAGGCCTTGACCTGTTTGATTTCTCCACGTCTCGGCTACTCTATAAGCCTTGATGATACGGTTGATCTTGGATCGAATTGCGGCAGTATCACGGGTGGTGATACCCAAGTTTTTGAATTCCTTCAAAATGGAAGTGAGCAAGGTTGGCTTCGTAATCTTTGAGCCTCTTTCCCCTCTCCATACACTGAAGTTGGAAGGCGCTGTAAGCCAATTCATCAACACATCAATCGAACAAAGTCCGTCGGGATTCAACTCAATTGTGGTAAGATGATGGTCATTGTACCAAGTGATAGCTGCAGGAGCACCAGTAGAAGCGGCATGGGATTCGGTGTTGTTGTTGGAAGTAGACATTTGTTTAATAAGTAAAAAAGGTTACGATGGTTATGTCAACTGATTGTAATAACGTATTATATATACCCACTTTTCCTGGTGTAAAAAATACTCCTAATGTGTCATCACCACAGTCAGTTTTGATGTGTCATACTTACATTGACAGCTGATGTGTCATAGTTACAATGCCCTTAAGTTTACTATTACTCATAATCAATATACAAACTCACGAACAACTCTATTCGCTAGGATTTATTAAAAAAAAGTCGTTTAAAAAAATAAAAATAAAAAATTATTTTGGGGATTCAGTTCTTTAAAATTTTGCAGACTTTTTATTGGCTCTTAATTAATTAACCGAATCGTTAAAAAAAAAGTCGAACAGTCCGGCGGGTGAAAACTGAAACCCCTTATAGTCAAAGCTTAGGATTCAATACTTTTTTGGCTGTGCCTAAGAGATCACATGCTTTAGTGATTGTCCGTTATGCGCCTTAAACCATGTAAAAATAAACAAATAAATATTGACCTGAAACTTTTGAAAGTGTCTGACTTGTTAATAGCGTATTCAATAGAATATAAAAAGGATCACAAACCCAAAAGTCAAACGTTTGGCGACGATGTTTATGAGGATGAGAAATAATTTTAAATGACTTATATCAACAGTGAATGACTTATACGTTCAGGCAGGTAGTATATAAGAGAAAGTGTTGTATATCGTATACCTCAAACGGTGTATGCTGAGCCACTCAAAAATGTTTGTTATTACGCAGCTTTTAGACATAGCCACGAAAACACGTCTTAGGCTATGATTAAGTGTACTTTGGCTGTTGATGAACGAAAGTCTTGGCGGATTTCCTGTTTAAACACTCTATCGCAGTTGTATTTTTAGAAATTTAAAAATGACTGTACCTGCGTCAGTTTTTGTGTCTTTTTTTTTTGTTATATTTAGTGTTTCAGGTGTGTGATGTACGATTCCACATCAATAATAAATTCATTTTAAAGTAAGAAACGAATGCTTTAACTTCATACAGATAGTTATGAAAAAGATGCGTGGGCCAAAAACACAATTAGTGGATCCTAATTTTAAACATTTTATACGCATAACACTTATGCGTACACACATAAAAAAGTGGGGGGTATAAAATTGGTAACAAGCTCAAGTAACGCCCCTTCTAATTTACGTAAAACTGGTTGAGCTTACCATCTTTTGTTACGTTCTTTTAATTAAAACCCAATTCCCCAAGGGTTTTACCGTCATCAAAACCCAGGTTGGCTTCCAAGGGAACACCTCCGCACACTACATTAAGAAAATTGCGTTGTTATCGGAAGTTAGATTGCCTTAAAAAATATTTTTCCGTAATTTTTAAAAAACGTCACCTGCTTTCTAAAAACAGTTCAACCAGCTTTACTAATTTTTTTGTAAAATCTATTTATTTGACGAGGATAGTTTTAAAAAGGTGGTGGAGGTGGGGCGTAGATGCATCTAGAAAAAAAGCATCTATTGTTATGGTAAAACCTTCATTTCGTATGGCAGTGTAGAATTAGATAAAAAATAAAATTGTAATCTCTATAAATGAACCCAAAGCATCTGACAGACAGACCCTAGGAAAAAAAAACGCCCAACGGCTAACAACTACCACACCGACCAAGAGCAATTTTGCTAGCTCTCTTTTTTTCAAGAAAAGCTCGTTGAACCTTTTAAAACCATCAAAGCTGCCAACGTCAATTATCAGAAAGTCCAAAAGTAAAAAGATGCCAGTAATCAAAATCGGGATAAATCATGCCTTTTTAGAAATTGATCGTCAAACAGACAAATTTGATAATCTCTATCACCAAAATAACTGAAGATTACCATGATAATTCTATTGAACTTCCACAAAACTTTATCCAGAATTCTACCAATGTTTATTTTCTAGAGGCATCAATAAACGCTTTTTAAAGAAAATATGTATATACCACCTGAGCTATATTATATATAGTAATTTCTTTTATATAACACCTGCCGGACTATAACCAGACAATAGATGTCCGGTAGGTGGTAGATAGCCCATTTTATGTGTAGACATGGATTAATAAAACGTCATTTTTTAGGCTCATAAAATTATTTACCACCTGTCTGGCAGGTGGTGTACAAGAGAACACCTCCCCCCATTTTTAAAGGCGTAGGCTTGGATGAATAAATCGCCATTTTTTCGGCTCATAATATCCGTCATTTTGCTTTTTTCCCTCGTACATCTCACAATTACAAGAAATGAGTAATCACGAAAAGATTATCGAAAAGGAACGGATTTTCATCCGCAGTAAAATTAAATCAAATCTCAAAGGAAGAAACCAAGTGGTTCAAGGATTGTTCACGAAACTGAACCAGTCAAACAATGAACGGCCATCGACAGAAGTCAACGTTGAGGATGTCAACACAGTCATGACAGAAGCGCTCACTTATGTGAAATGCCTTGCCAGTAACAAATCCAAATGTGCTTTGACGAAGCATCTGAATGTTAAGCACCAGACTGTTATCATAGGTGCCAAACCTGGTCGTCCCAACACAGGTGGAAGCATTGCATTCTACATCCGCCGTCAACAAAAATAGACCAACTTAAAGTCTGTTGTGTGCGTTCAGGAAAGGAACCTTATGAAACAGGTAAGAAAGCGAACTAGCTATAAAGTTGTAAAAGACGAGAGGAAAACCAAGTGGATTGTTTTGGAGAGGAAGGCTCTTCTGGAAAACCTCAAAGATTTACGAGATATATCTGGTCATTTGTGGACAGCAGACTGTGCCTTTGTGGAATACTCTTCATAGGTTTAAGTTTAGAAATTTCTTTGAGCATATTTTAAATGATGTTTGAGCGTTTTCCTGGAGTGTTTAAGAAAGATTTTAACCGAGAAATCGTTTTGGAAGCCTTGACTCCGTTGAAGTTTAATAAGGAGCAGGATAGTGTCCGTATGGATTTCGAGTTTGATCGAGTGGACTCTTCAGACATGAAAAAATTGCTTGAGAATCACCGAAATTGCAAAGATATCAACAAATCCAGGTTAGACATCATGCACAAATTATGTTTCCTGATTCAAGTTGACTTTGGAGCTCAAAATTTCGATTTTAAAATCCTGAAAGTTAGATCAGGTTTTTTCTGTTCTTTGTTTGCTTCTGCCTCATTTGATTCTCAATAAATAATTAAACACTGTTTGTTCCTGAACGCATATTCTTAGTTTA
Organism: Mucor mucedo; assembly: GCF_025094135.1. NCBI lineage: Eukaryota > Fungi > Mucoromycota > Mucoromycetes > Mucorales > Mucoraceae > Mucor > Mucor mucedo. Next base: position 25,897 of record NW_026252528.1, on the reverse strand, counting down.
CTAATTAAATGATTTTCAACATAGTTGCAAGCAGCACCATATTTGTAACAGCTTGGATATACCCAAAACCGTTTAACGTACAACTGAAAAAGATAGGTGTCATTTAAAAAAAGTATACAATTATTGCATATTGTATTCTTGCTTTTTTCAGATGTGCCTTTTAAAAAAATTTGATTCATTTATCATGACCTTATTTTTGTCTATTTTGTAACATAGCAAGCGATTAGTTTAGATTTAGAAGTAAGCTAAAAACATGTATATTACCTGTTTGTTCGGACGGAATATATTTCTTGAAGGCCAAGTGTTTGTTCCAGAACGACTTGACCTTGTCATCTTGGTGACCCAAGCGTTCCATTGCTTTATGGTGTAAGATGCTGACCCAAGGCCAGGCCACCTTGATGGACCTCTTCATGTTAAAGGTGACCCAGGGGTTCCCATCAACATTTTGTAAAACAATCGACCAGGAGGAATTCTCACGTTTTCATTTGGAAAGAGTGGCAGAAACGTTAATCCGTGTCCTTCGTACATAGCACAAGAATAAATTGCGACAGGCCTTTGAAATGGGTCTGCGGCTAATTGAGCACATTCTGGTGATCGAAGCCATTTATCCTGTCCATGTTCGTGTTCTACCAGTCTTTCACTCCCAACTACTTTCTCCAGAACACTGCAGGTACAAGTTACCTTGTCGGTTAATTTAAAGTGCTCATCAATAAAAATTTCGTACTGCTCATAATTATTGAGCAGTACATCTCTCATAAGCTCTTTCACCTCCATAAAACGCTCTTCGTCTCCAAAGACCTGTTAAGACAGAGCCCTAAACCCGCAGTGGCCATCATCACCAACATTCACAATTTCTGTAAAACTGTTACGAGGAAGATCCTTGTCAACATAGATTTCAGTGAGAATCTCGAAATTCTCGTTCGTGACAGCTATTGACACACATATATATATATATTGATTAATGAGTACACTATGAAGATGTGTTTTCATTATATTTTATACTTTACAAATCTTTGCCCTCTTAGGAAGATGAAGGCGTTCTCCAGCCTTATACTCGGTATTCTCGGCTGTATAAATATTTAAATTAGTAAAATTAATGTTGAATGTTTTAAAAGATTCTTACATGGCTTGGCTCTGTTGGGAATGTAAAAACCAACTGTGTCCCTCATGATAACATCGTCCTTGCCACTAACACCATGCTTAACAGCGACAATAAATACAACATTAATAAATGGTAAGAAATTGAGTTATTCTGAGCTAATGAATACATTACCCTCCTTGGTTTTCTTGGCTTTGCTAACAGCTCTACTAATTTGACGCGAAGGAGAAAAACGTTTTTCTTTTCCAGAACGGCCAACCTTTGATATGTGATCTGCTTTGGGTAGTCCAATTGGACCGTCCATACGTCTGAACTTACCGACAAACTTTCAGTGATCCTCCAAAGCCTTCTTCAACATATCACTAAGTGCATTGGATTCCGTGACTGATAGGCACTCGCGGTATTTTGCTTCGGCTTCAGCCAAAATGCTACCGAATTGATCCGACTGTCTTACTTCATTCTTGATACCAGACTGATCGAGGTATACTTTTTGCACGAAAACTGTTGCTGCTTGGAACATCTACACTCGACAGTTGGATATCATTGTTGCTAATGACACTGGGAACATTTTTCAACAACCAACAGCTGTTAATTTCTTCGACATTTAAAACCCTGTAACCCATTTTGACAATGTCATGTTTACAAGGCAAAGCGTAGCAGAGACGGTCGCTGCAAGAACAAGAACTGCCACAAGCGGTAAGCTTTATATCTTTGGACATAAGGGATGCTTTCAATATGGCTTTGTGGATAGTTGACAAAGCCTTTGATGACATCTTACCAATCAAGTTTATAAGTTGCTGGTTGTTTCGGATTGCACAATGAACATAATACTCCTCTTTGTTGCTAGCTTTGCTTTGTCTGATAGCTTGACGCTTCACATATTGGTCAACCTCGTCAAACCCAGAAAGCAGGTCTAACCTGGTTGACATTGTTTCGCGCTTAAGAGCACTATGGGTACCCTCAACCGGCTTAGTTGTAGTACATACGAGTGAGATACCCAGCACACTTATCCTTACAGACCAACCAATTACTCTCAAGATACTCTTCAGCCATATACGAAGAGTTGTCTTGTAACAACAAAGAATTGGTAGCAATTATTCCGTACTTCTCGCAAGTGGTGTTGAACTCCTCTTCTGAGTAAGAAACAATCATCTTACGAATGAGATCGATGCATTTTTGCATATCTTCAGCCTTCAGAAAGATATGGCTTAATCCCTTATTGAAATTCTGGCTCATATGCCAGGTACAAAGCATGGTCGGACTGCTGGAAAAAATCTGCTCAAGTGCATTCATCAATGCCGAGCACTTGTCCGTGACAAAGACAGGGTTCAAGTCTTCACGGGAGCAGGAATAAATAGCTTGTCTGAATGCCTTTAAAAACCAAACGTAGGTCTCAATCTTCTCATTTGCAACGAACGCATATGCAATCGGCGTTGACATGAGAGACTTGCTACCCAAGTGTGATACGCTTTGAATGGAGATTAACGTATTACCTAGATGGTTGGTCTTAAAGGTGGCGTCGATTACAAAGACCTCGCCTCGGCTAGTTACTTCCTCTAGTGTACATTGATGCATAAAGAAAATGGATGTCAATGAACACCTGCTTTCACTGACACTCATAGCCTTATCGTACGAAACCAAATAATCTTTACTTCCAATATAGGAAACCAGATTTCTGGCATCGTTATCAAGCGAGTTGGTATTGAGTTTCGTGGTGTTTTCAGCTCTCCAGTTTTTGACATCATCATAAGACAAGGATGATTGACCATCACGACCTCCGAGTGTTTTAAGTATTTTAGGAACACTGTTACTCGCTTGGATTAATGTTTTTACAGGCTTGACAGTGCTTTGACCGATGACTCCTTTTCTTCCCTCTGCGGTTACTTGAATGCTCTCCGTGGATAAGACATGGTTATGCAAGTGTTCTTGCTTGGATTCAATAGGTCGTTCTACTACCCAAACTTGTTCAAGCTTCAAAAACTTGATTCTGAATTGGAAGGGACATTCATTCTTACAGCTTGGTCGATTTCTATTTCTTTCTTCAAGGCTACTGACTGTAGTTCTAAAAAGCATTTCCGTGCTTACAGCAAAGCATGACACGTACACCTTTCTCACTCTTATCAACGACTAAAACAAAGTTGATTTCGATAGCCCATTTCCTTAAATGTCGTTTGTGTGATAGTTGAGAATAGAGTTTAAAAAGAGAAAAACAATAAAGTACTTTGAGACTGCTTATAAGTCTTATTAAGAGTAAAAAGTAGATTCAAAGATTGAGAGGGTTCTATTCTAACTATCAGTTTGCATATTTATATATGTTAAGAGAAATCGGATTGTGAATTTAGTTTGATGGATAAGTTACACAGCACTAAAATAGTGCTTGTAGTTGGATATGATATTATGCATAAGAAATCAGTTCGTGTTGTGATGTAATAACGTGTGGGATCATGAAATGAGATTTGATTTCGTAATGTTTTATGGTGTGATTGCTACCAACAGTAGGTGGATCACCACAGTTTGATCTCTTCAGACGTTTGATACTGACTGTTGTAAATAGCCTCATCTAAAGCATTTTGAGCAGGATGCTATTCCATTTTGTTTAAATTTAGTAAAATGAAACAGAATAAATTATAGGTCGGTTCCTCGTATTTAAACCAAAAAAAAAAAAAAAAAAAAAAATCGAGCTGCGTTGCTCGTTGAGAGCCTAAAACATAGAGATTTATCACCACGGGAGAATCCAAGTGTTTATAGGTGTAATTCGGGTGATCATTTTAACACTTATTTAAACACCTAAAGAAAGTGTTTTTCACCAATTTTTAGACTGATTTTCCCCGCTTAAAGAATGGTTAAAATCACTTCAATATAACTTAAAGCCACCTATATTACTCACTCTAATATCACTTTAATACAACTCATTGTCACCTATACCGCTCACACCTTAATATCACCCTAAGCCAACCCTAAAATCACTTTAAATCCACTTTAATATCACTTTAGATCCACCTTAAAATCACTTTAGATGTAGCTTAATATCACTTTAAAACTACCTAAAGGTCACTTTAAAATGAACACTTTCACAGTTCTAAAAAACTTTATTTGAGGAAAAAAACATTATCTGGAACTTGTGGGAAAGGTACTGTTGTCGATACAGCTATGTAACAGCAAGAATCGTTTACTATCATTGGAAATTATGACATGTTAATAATACTTTCAAAATGGCTATATTGTCAGCCTTACATTACATTATTGGTTAGAAGCCGAATGGTGTCTCTTACGGTTTGTGTTCATTTTTGAGGGAGCCTTGTTTGACCAGCAGCTCTGTAACTTGAAGTAAATGGCCCAATTATCTTTACAACAATTGACAATGTCTTTAATGTTTAAAAGATGAGCTTCCCTGAAGGCTCTTGATATCAACTCCTTCTTGATAACACCAGATAACGTTTTCCAAAGTACATATTCATCAATGCTTGACCTCAGGACAGAATTGCAAATGGAGTTAATATCCTTGCTTAGCAAACGATACATTCCTTCTGCTGTTTCGGGCTGACCAAGAGGATTTAAAAGAAACATTCCGTCATCCCTATTCTTTAGTATGTCAACGATATCGGTAACATAAATAGTTTCTGGCTTTTTGATCAAGTCAATCTGTTCATAATCGAATTGCATTTGGTCTTGAGAAACGTTTTGGAGACTTGTAGTAGCTATTTTATCTAAAATGGTCTCTAATCGATCCAATCTTTCATTAATATTCTTTATAGCTGAAGTCTGCTCTGCGATGATAGTTGCTTCCAACTTCTCCATTCTTTCAAGCAATGTTTTGTTGATGTAGGTTGTCTAGACATATTGATAGTGTCTTTTAACAAATATTTTATTGATTTAAAGTAGTCAAAATAACACATCACCCCCACTTTCGTTAATAAACTTCATTGTTATATTGGATGACTTCCAAAATACAAAATAGAATTAAATAGAATAGAATTAACTTCGGAAATTTGATTTTCCGAGTTAATTTTACTTCTGTTCCAAAACACTGAAAATAGAATTAACTTTTTTGACCCGAACCATATATGCAAAACTCTACCTAAACAGCTATATTATCAGATGACAATGATGTTTGAATACATCCAGACACCGGTAACCAAGATAGTTTAACTATTATCAATGATGCTCCTTCCGTTCGCACTAAAACCCATCAGTTTTATATGCACAGTAGCAACTCACTGTTACTTCTCCTGAAAGGGCAAAAAAGACGGTTCTCAGAAGCGTAAAAGAGCCAAATAAACAAACTGTTTTGATAAATATTATTCATAGATCTTATATTTATTATCTGAATGTTATTAGCGTTTATCAGAAATGAATTATAATAGAAAGATGATTTTTTTGTTAATTTTTTTAATTCGGGGGGGTAGGGGGGTCGAATTAACTTCAAAAATTTAAGCGGTGAAATTTAAGGTTAATTCCACGTTACACAACCCAAAAAATTAAGTCTATTCTATTTAATTCTATTTTGCATTTTGGAAGTCATCCATTTCTTTTGCAATGCTTATGCTTGGCCTGTTTATTGAAGAATGATACTTTTTAATTAAACCCCATTTTAAACCGCGATAACAGGACATTTGGCTTAACATTTTAAATGTCATCTTTTTTTATCTTTAATCATTTTATATATTCTAAAAAATATTCGTTGCGATACTTGCCCGAACAAACCATACGTTGGTACTCGCGATATGGTATCTCATGAAAGAAAGCACAAAAATATGGAATTGGAAATCGAAATGAAGGTTAATATCATTAGACGAAGACTAAATATAACAGATGACAGCACTGCTGAGTCATGCATTAGTGGTTTGCCCGTAGAAGAACCTGCCAATATTCCTGACCTTGAATATGGTATGACTGACGATGAAAATTTTGATCCCGTTCCCGCTTCTGGTATTGCGTATATGGATATCAACAATGTAACTGAACTACAAAATCTATATGAAAGTGATAGTGGAAGCGACTCCGACATCATTCTCGAACGTAGTAGTGTTTTAGAGACAGAATACAGTGGATACATGACTGACAGTGAAAGTGATATCGAAAGTGATGCTGATGTTCAAGACTCGAATTATGCCAGAAATCAGTTACCACAGTACTCCGAAATGGCAGTCAAAGGTAATCCTGAGGAGCTATCTGCAATTCGTGATTGCAATTTGGAATCATTGGATGATAAAAAAAGTTTTGAATTTCATGCATTGATGGAAAAGTTCAATCTGAAAAGATTTCAGAAAAAAGAGATCATCAGATGGATAAATGACAACTACAATGATACTCATCTTAACCAGAGTAAGCATTTTTATGCGTAATCACAATATCATTACATCATAACTAATTCTTCTGTAAATTAGACGTGGGAGAAAAATTAAAGTCCACTTATTTAAATAAAAAAGAAATGAGTGAAACGGTGCAGTTGAAAGAAGAAGTTCACGATATGTATGTGAATGGGTGCCAAATGTTTATCACCGAGGAACAAGAAATGTGTTCGTACTGTGAGGAACCTAGGTTTCAACTGAACGACAACGGCGTGTTGGAAGCTAGTCAAAAACAAAAGCTTCTGGACATTTACGATTTCATTGCTTCATACTTTGTCTCTGATAAAAGCATGAGATCATTGTTGCACAGATCAGAGAAGGTCCAAACAAGCAACGATTTTGTAATGGAAGACTTTTTTGACGGCAAAAAGTACCAAGAGCTTTTAAGAAAAATTGCTTCCAAAACAAGTATGACATCGCCCTGGCGTTGTATATTAATGGATTAGTTCGTGGCTAAAAACGAAAACAGAGTCCAACCATTGTCAAAGCTTTAAATATGAACTTAAGTCTCGTTGAAAGGTATTTTAAAGATTAAAATAATTCCATCAAAAATACTAATTGCCATTGTCTGTTACAGAGCAAAATAAGAAAACCAATTTGTTTATTGCATCATCAAAGGGCCCAAAAAACCAAAAGACATCAGTAGCTTCTTATATCCTTTATTGATCAAGTTAATCAAATTGAAGTCTGCTGGTGTGGTTGTCAAGGCTCACGACAACCAAAAACATTATATCAAGGTGTATACTTGTCTGTTTCTCGGGGATATTCCTGCCATGGCGGACACATTGTTTTATACTGGCCATACAAGCAAATTTGGTTGTAAAATATGTGATATCATGGGCAGTAGTCATGATGGTAAAGGGATGTACTTTAGTCATAAAAATTTGGACACTTGAGAAATTCTAGAGATGAAACAACGAATTAAGAATAAAATAAAGAAATTTGACGAAGTAAAATTATCGAACGGCAAAAATAAACTAAAGTCTTTATTATACAATAAATTGGGTTCTTTATATACATATTCAAGACTGGCTGAATATCAATCATTAAAGTGAAGCCTGTCAAATATACAATAGGCGTATTGTCAATTAAAGATCGAGCATCTCATGGTATGTATGAGCAACATAATTTGGAAATTGACAATCGATGCAGAGAAAGTATTAGTGCTCTTAAAAATTTGTCCAGTGCTTGTGCAATATAAAATCAGTCAAACAGATATCAGAGAACTCAAAAGGTTAGTTAGTTACAATTAGATAAAGGTTTAGAAATACTAAAACCCTATTTTTTAATATTTGACGGCATTCAGTAAGCTGCAGATATGGATGGATTTTGTTGAAGACACAGACAATATGACACCAAACGCAGTAACAGTTAGTCAGCATTATCTATCATACATACCATATGTGATTGACGAGCTTGGTCATATGCGCTCGTTCAGTTGTCGACCTTTGGAACGCATGATTGGTATAGTTAAGCAGAAGATAGGGTCATTCTCCAAACCAGCGGAGAATGCATACCGAATCATTCGTACTTTCGCAGAACAATCCTTTTTGTCCAGAAAAAACCAGCTTCCTTCAAAATATCACTTACTGGCAAAGCTAACTCCGAGCATCGGCGTATTGCTGAATTAAGGCACCTTAGAGCATACCCAGCAGTGCCCGATAAAAAACTCTAAAGTTTGAGTTTTTTTTTAAATTCAGCAATAAAAGTTTTGTCAACCCCAACAATTTAACAAAAAACTCTTAAATAACGGACATCAAAAACTTAATTAATTAAGTGTACCTGAAAAAAAAAAGTGTCAAGATCTTTTTTACTCAATCCCGAATTTTTTAAGATGGAACAACTGGCAGCCATGGCCCTCCTGAATCTCAGAAAGCGTGCAAATAGTAATGTCCTTCATATACTAAACATCAAAAGACTTAAGGATGAAATGGACAGTCGGTCAACGACAGATGGTTCAGTCGAGGGCCGCAGAGTCATTGACAGAGACAGTGAATCCGGCTATCAACGTCTATTAAATGATTACTATGTCGAAAACCCGGTTTACGGCGAAAAAGAATTTTGTCGTCGATTCAGAATACGTAAGAATGTTTTTCTTCGAATTGTGGAAGCTATCACGGAGCATGATCCGTATTTCCAAAGAACGCAAAATGCTGCTGGAAAAATGGACCTTCATCCGTTGCAGAAGGCTACTGCTGCATTACGTCAGCTATGCGACGGCGCCAGCTCTGATACGGTAGACCAGTATTTGCGTCTGGGTGAAAGTACTGCCTTCTTAAGTATCAAGAAATTCTGCTCTGCTATCGTTGAGGTTTTTGGAGAGGAGTATCTTAGAAGACCCAACGAAGAAGATACGAGAGACCCCTCGAAGAGAACAAAAAACGTGGATTACCAGGTATACTTGGGTCTCTCAATTGCATGCACTGGACTTGGAAAAACTGTCCAACAGCATACCACGGTCAGTATACCGGCAAAGAAAAGAAGCCGACATGGATTTTGGAAGCAGCGTCTTCGTATGACCTGTGGATCTGGCATGCCCAATTTGGCTTACCAGGTTCATTGAATGAAATTAATGTTCTTGACAGATCGGATTTGTTTGATGAATATACGAACGGCAGTAGCGTGGATGTGAAGTTTGACGTCGGTCACCAGGAGTTTACCATGGGGTATTATCTTGCCGATGGGATGTACCCAACTTTGCCAATATGGTAAAGACATTTTCTGTTCCAAAACCTGGTGCCGAGGCAGTAAATATCGTTTCTAAAATATTGAAATATATATGCTAGCTATTAATTATAACTTATTAAAATATAGAACTTTGCTAAACAACCAGAAGCATGCCTTAAGGATGATGAGAGGGCTTTTGGCGTATTGCAGGCTCGATTTGCTATAATTAGTTGTAATGCAAGATCGTGGAAAAGAAAAGATCTTAGTATGATCATGAAGGCGTGCATAATTACGCATAATATGATAGTCGAAGATGAGCGGGATGAGAGCGACACCCTTCCAAACAATTACGTTAAGTCTCATCCTGCCAATCCTTCTGATGCTGCAGACATATCTCCCGATCCTTTGTTTTATAGCTTTTCTAGCTATTTAGAGCGCGACGGAAATGTTGTGTTTTGACGTAAGTAAAAATTATAAGGCAGTATGTAAGTAATTTGAGACTGTTTATAAGATTGTCTTTATTATGAAATAAAATGAACAAGTATTTATATAAAAAAGACTATCTGCTGTACCACTATCTTTAGTGTATCTTTGAAGTTGTTATCATTTTCCCAGTGTGTATCCTGTTACCTTTAACTGCTTATTTTGTAAATATGTTACACTTGGAATTACTGTCATCTTAGACACATTGTACTTCCATATCTTTAGTAAGCCTTTGTCACTGTGTTCTTGTAACCTTGTGATATGATAGTACTAACTATCTATATTGGGTAATTGATTCCTTAATCATTCTTAATGTATTGATGTCATAGATATAGGTTTATTTAATGTAGCAACAATATAGCAGATCACCACAGGCAATACGCCGTTTTTGTTTTAAAAACAAAAATTAACACTCATATATCAGATTTACTAAATAATAATAAAAAAATATTGCAATTAATACCACTTGTTGGAACACCCTTGAACACCTTAAACTCAAGTGATGAAAACAAGGTCTTAATTTAACACTCATTTGTTACCTTTTACAAAAGTGACCAAACTCACCACCTATTTAAATACCTCTTAACACCTTTCTCTCAAGTGATAAAAATTAACTGTTATTTTAACACTTCTTAGTCACCTTTGCCAGAAGTGACAAAAATTAACACTTATTTTAACACCTTTTATCACCTTCATTCTGAGTGGTAGAAATTAACACCTATTTTAACACTTATTTGTCACCTTTATTTAAAGTGATGGGGAAAAACACCCGAATAAACACTCGAAGTCACTCAAAGTCACTTATTTATTAATTTCATCACTTATTTTTTCCCGTGGTGTATTAATCCAAGTTTACGCCTTGAAGAAAGCGAAACGAGTGATATTATGAACCTAAAAAATGGCGATTTATCCATCGAAGCTTACGCCTTAAAAAATGGGGGGAGGTGTTCTCTTGTACAACACCTGTCGGACTGCATCGAATGCCGGACAGGTGGTAAATAGTTTTATGAGCCTAAAAAATGACGTGTTGTTAATCCATATCTAGACATAAAATGGCGGTGCTGGGAATTTGGGTGTAATTTATTTGGGGTGTATTCTCGGTTAAATCTATATTCCGTGGGGTGTAATAAGCCACTAATGACTTAGCCAAATTTCAATTTTTCAGCTTTTTCCCCTTTTTTTATTATAACAATAATGTCAGAAACGACTACGTTTAAAATACAATTTCCCCGAGAATTTGCACAGGAGACGTCAAAAGCTCACTTTAATGAGTCTAAAAATTCGTTCCAAGACTTTGACTTGAACATTGGCTGGTCATTAGCAACCGAAAACTCGTATAAACCCAACAAAGGAAGACTTTCTAAGCTTATGACAGATGACGATCACGAACATGACCGCCGTATTGTAAAGTCATGCTTGGGAGCAACTGAATGTCTTAAAAGCAGTTGTCCATTTTATAGAAAGGCAACTAGAACTCTTACCAGAGAGGCTGGTATAAAAAACAAAGTAAATGTCATCAGTGCAACACGCTTTTGAGCTGGATTAAATGAGAAGTAAAAGTAGAGTATCTCTTCAAAGTAAAAGCCAGGACTTGTACCATGATGCATATGATAAACAAGGATTGCAGAATAAGAAACACCCATGGTGTATACAACTCTAAGCATCTTTCTATGACAGAAAAGTTAGAACTCGATAAAATTTTGGAAAAGAATCCTACCATGACGCCCACTACTGCAGTTGCCGGTCGTCAAGATATTAAGTCTATTCAAAACATTAATCCAATTCCTTGGAAATAAAGAACTTGCTAAAATGAAGCTGGAAAAGTCAACAATTAGACAGAGACTTGAAAGCAAAAGCAATGGCGAGTTTTTCGAAGAGTTCAAAAAAATCGACCATGACTTTCCTAATTTTATTAACCATGCACAAGTGATGAGTTCTGAATTTTGCATTATCTTTTCCTCCTGAAATAACAAAATTCAAGTCGATGTTTGACAAGCACCCCATTTTCACGGATGTTACTTACAAAGCGGTGTCCTCCAGTTATTATCTGGTCTCCTTGGTCATCTACGTCGAAGAAATGAAAAAGCATATGGTGTTTTTTCAAGCTGTCATCAAGCACCAAACCGCCGAAAAATTTGCCTTCTACTTCAAGGCGTTGTTTAAGAAGTATGCAATTGTATCAAAGTTTTTTCTTTGTATACTTTTAGATTTCTCTAAAGCTGAGCAGCGAGGTTTTCAACAAGCCTGCGAAGAGCATTTCCATACGGACGATAAATCTTCTTTGTCGTTAATTAAAGGATGTTATTTTTATTGGATGCAATCTGTCCAAAGAATGATCAAAATCCAGAGAATTGTTCCTGCCAGTAAATCTAAAGAATTTATTTCTCTTGCTAACATGTTGCAAAAAACGACGAGGGAAGAGGTCTTCTTTGAAACAGGAAGGAGTCCTTTAAAGACGTTTCCAGATTGCCGTAGTTGGTAGCAATGGTGGTGGGATGACCATGTTCGACCTACCATTTTTAATTACGATTCGAATATGAAGCAGGAATTGCAAGAGCATGAATCCAGAACTACGAACGGAATTGAATCTTTTCACAGAAACTTGTACGGTTTTGTGGAGCCTGGTTTTTGATTGGGAAATGCCCTCCGTCAGATTATGAAAGTTGCGCAGGTTTATGGAAACGAATTGGCCAACTACTATGAAAATGAAATAAGTCCTGTTTACGGGTCTAAAAAAAGAAAGACTCATAGTAAAAGACTTATAAAAACTTTGTACGAAGCATCTGATAGTAGACCACCAGATAACATTAATGCCATCTACGGTGATAAATCCAGCAGAAATATTAAGAAGAGAAGTTTGGACAGTGCTGTTGAAGAAAGCACCAACTTTTACGAGATTTTTGGTGTAGATAAAGATGCAAACAATCACCGTATTGAAGAGAAAAACAAGATGGAAGATGGTATCACGGCTTTCTTTTCGACATATGACGATGATCTTCCATATAAATTGAATGATCGTCAACATAACGGCGACTACGAACTCACATCCGATGGAGATTACAACTTTACTGGACAACTAAATGTGGATTTAAAAAACAGAATATTTGGAGGTTTCGTTGTTCGTGACGCTGCTGAAGAAATTATGGGATATGCATGTGATTATTGCAGTACCCCATTATCCGACGAAAATATCAAAAAAGACGATGATAGCAGCTCTGTGTGTTCGATGAACTCATTAAACATTCGACGTACTTTAGAAGGTTTTGTTGATGAAGGCTGGCTTGATGTTGAAGAAGTCAAGTTCTGTAAGTTTACTGCCTCTCCCGATCTTGATGACAACAAGTCTGTATCTTCAGTTGGATCGTTGGATTTTGATAAAATCTGGCAAGGTTACAGTAGTCGCTCGATTTAAGGGTGTTCGATTTAAGGGTATTTTCTATTTAAGGGTGGATTTTTGAAAAACAACTTCCGTCCCCAGCATTAACACCACTAAACCACTATTCTATTTAAGGGTGAGATCCCAATTCCCCATACCCTTAAATCGAACGGTTTTTTACCATATTTGGGTTTTTTTTTTTTTTTTTTTTTTTTTTTTTTTTTTTTTGGTGCCCAGTCGAAAAAAAAAATTTATCAGTAACAAATCATCATTTTTTAAAGTCATTTGTGACAGGAGAAATAATTTTTTTATTGGAAAAAGCGACGAATATCAGCTTGTTCTTTCAAAGTTTCTACTTCAGCACGGGATTCAGCCAATCTCATTCTAACACGTCTATGGAACTGATTGTCCAAGTCATCCAAAGGCACATCCAAAGCCGGAATCGTCTCATAAGCTTCCCTCAACCGTTTTTTACAATCATTGATATCGACGTATTTCTCCTGTTCAGGTATCATTGGGATCTCCTCCTCTCCGTCCATCACGATCTCCTCATCATCGATGATAAACATCTCGTCAGAATCCAGATCCAGCTGACAGACATCAGTGATCTCGTTGTCTGAATTACCAGGAAGATCGGGCAACAAATTGTTGATCTCCTGGACAACGTTATCTTCCAGAGGCAAGGGGACAGTGGGTGGCAAAGCCAACGTGTCAGGGTTCTCTTTAAATCCCAAGATATTGGTATGCCTCCAACAATTCTTTATTGTCTCAGGCGTTACCTTTAACCAAGCATTGGCCAAGAAAAACATGGCTTGCACCTGATTTATGTTGTAAACATCCAAGTTATCTAACTGTTTGCTGGCGAACAAATCAAGACTTCTCATATACTGTTGGGAGCGAAAGTAAGCCTTAAAGTTGGCAATAATTCCTAAATAAAGTGAAATAAAATTAGTACTTCGACTTAAAAAACAGTATCCTTGTTTATTTTGTCTACCTGCATCGAGAGCTTGCAACATACTCGTTGTGTTGGCAGGAAGAAACACCAACTTTATTTTCACCGGCTTGAACTTCAACTTATGCACTGTGGCATTGTCTAAAAGTAGAGCCACTTTTCTACCCTCTCGACCAAAAGCAATGTCCAGTTTTTTGACATAAGCCGAGAAGATCTCGGTAGTCATCCAAGCTTTAGGCGAGTGGTGGTACTCTACGTATCGACGGGTACCAATGGCTGTCATGGAAAGCATCTTCGGGTTTTCCTTGAAGCAACGAGGGCTTTTGAATTGCCCAATTACAATGGGATGGCCTTTGTACGTGCCATCCGCATTGCAAAGTAGCCCCACAGTCACACGGGTCTTACTCTTCTTTAATCCACCAAGTGGTTGCGAGCAAATTGTTTTTCTTGGTGGTTGATTGTAATACAATCCTGTCTCGTCAAAGTTCATGATATCAGCAAGAGGATAATCCGTCAGTTCTTCCCGAATTTTTTCAAGCTGATCTTGAATACTTTGTGAATTGACATCAACAGAAGCACATTCACCATGGGTAGGTCTACATTTTAAACCAAGGCGTTTAAAGACCTTGGAAAGCCATCCGTCAGAGAAAGTGATATCTTCAGTGATGGAGTACTTTGAACCAGCGATACGCTTGACATACTCGATGATACAGGCACGGTTTACTGGTATGCTGCAGTCATTCATATGGTTGGCGAATTTTTCCACTTCTTCGTCAAGTTGAGGATACTTGGGTAGCTTCAAACTCTTGCTATTCTTGATAACAACAATGTTAGAATACAACTGATCGGCATTGTTGATGATGTTTGACACAGTTTGTTGTGAAAGAGGTTTTATTAAATCAAACTTTTTTTGTGCCCATTTTCCGAGCTCTATCTCATTGGTGTTTTCCCATTCCAAACTGATCTAAAATTTCAATTTTTTGGGAAATTGTAAGACGTAAACGTGTATTGCTCATATTGAATAAAATAAAGATATGCAAGGATTGACAAAGTGTATCCAAAGTTTTATTATATAAGATATTCAAAATTTAGCACCAGCTGGCGCCCGGTGACTGTTTTATAAAGAGTGGTCACGATTTTCGATATAAGGGTATTTTCTATTTAAGGGTGAGATTTCCGAAATTTCTGGTCACCCTTAAATCGAGCGACTACTGTACGTGGATGACGGCTTGGTTGTTGAAGAGGAAACGGTTGCTGTGAAAACTATCAGTAGAAGTAGTGACCCGGTCAATAGCATAAAACAAAAGGCAGTCCAGAAGAGGGCCTCTTCTTCTGTGACTAAGCCTTGTTTAAAGCCTGTAACCAAGCAAAAAAATTTGAATGTCAAAACCTACAATGAATTTGTCAAAAAATTTAACAATGATGCATCGAAATTGCAAGCCGATCCTATTTCTTCCAGGATTAATTTCTTTGATCATATTTCTGCGAATACATCCGCCTCGTGTTTCATTGATGCTACGTTTGAATTGCTGTGGAACAATGTTTTTCCTTCCGTTAATTTTACCAAGTTGGAAAATAGCGAAAACATATATGACAGCATGTTCATGAGCAATTACGACAAATATTGCGCACACAAACATGCCAGAACTATGGAAGAAAAGGTTGCTCTCACCAATGAGGCATCCGCCATGGCAAGAGATTTTGTTTGGTCTTTGGAGAAGCTGGACGGATCGATGCAGTATCCTAAAGGTAAATACGGTGATTGCCTAGAGGTCCTTAACTTCATCATGGGTAAATGCTCAGAGAGGTTCCAGGCAGCCATCTCAAATTTCCCTGGATGCTCAACACTTAGATCACACCTTTGTTCTGTTAATGCTGAACATAGTTTCGTTGATCCTAACTCAGAAACTCAACCAGTAATCGAAGTGGGACTTGAAATGAGAACGGCATTTTCTGCTGAACGTACGTTTGCTTCTCATCAAAGTCTTGACAACGAGTTCAGCGCTGTGTTCAAATATGAACACATTGTCAGAGAGAGAAAGCATGCTTGTAGATTCGAAGGGTGTACAGGCACAGTCACTTCCCAGAATACTGTAAGCTTACAAGACTTCCCGTCCTTCTTATTCTTGGGAAATGCAAGAGGAGCTGGTATTGCATTGGAAACGACTTACTTTCCAAGTATCCTGCAAATATCCGAAAAACTGAATTACGAAATTCAAGGTCGTGTGTAATCATCTTCGTATGATGGCACCCACTTTTACACCATTTGCTACAAAACAATTTGGTGCATACCCTATCTTGTAAGAATAGACAATATTAAAAAGAAAATGGTCATAATCACTGCAGACAAGCAAAAAGGCAGAGACATTCTGAAAAATTATAAAAACACTGTCTTTGCCTGCTAGAAAAAGCTATAAAATCACACAAAAAATTACAATACCTTTTAGAATAAAAACCATATTAAAAATGCTTTACTTCGTAAGATTCTGTATTTTCTTTAATCAGTTTGCTATGTAATTGAAGACATAGCATAGATAATCTTACAATTAAAAATTTGGAGTGTAAAACAAAAAAAAGTTGAAATCTTTTTATACTACTTTATCAGTGACCGTTAAGCATATTTATCTCGAAAAAACCATTATACCGAGGATTACACCCCAAATGAATTACACCCTTTTTACCCACACACATAAAATGGGCTATCTACCACCTACCGGACATCTATTGTCTGGTTATAGTCCGGCAGGTGGTATACAAGACAAATTACTATATATAGTATAGCTCAGGTGGTCAATACAAGTTCTCTTTTTAAAACGTTGGTTCAACCATACCTTTGGCCATTCAATGTATAAAAAGTAGGGCAAATCAAGTTTTTTTTTTCTGGCAATCTAACTTCAAAAAAGCAGGTGGAAGCATAGTAAGCTGTTAATGTTCCCTTCAGAAACAGGAAATGGATTAAATTTTTGCAGTGCACCCTTTAAACAAACAAATGGGTTTTAATTGTCGTGATCGAGGCTATATAATTAGGGTAACTATACGGACACCGTTTTTTTTGGTGTAAAAAATATTTAGGGACACCGTTTTTCCGTCCGGCCCGGATTTTTTTTTTTTTTTTTTTTTTTTTGCACTATAAAATAATTTCAGGGACACCGTTTTTTTTACGGACACCGTTTTCTTTTTTTTTACGGACACCGTTTTTTTTTACGGACACCGTTTTTTTTACAGATACCTTTTTTTTACTGATGGCGCCGTTTTTAGAGATATTAGTTCATTTTATATTTGAAAAAGATAAAAGTTTTATTGGGGTTAATATACATCGAGTAGGAAAAAAGAAAAATGGGCTTAAGTGTCTTGATAAAACTCAGAGAAATCACTTGTGCAAACATCTCTGTGCGTTGTTACAACTATTTTATGAAGAGGGCTAACTTGCGGCCAATGTTCATAGTCGATGGGTTTTTTGCTCTTTACGTTGGTTTGGCGATCCAGCAGATAGAAATGCGAGCTTGTTAAAAAAATGAAGATTGGATCAGCCAAGTATTGGGTATCCAACTCAAAGAAAGGGACAAAAGTCTGACGGGATTTGTTGTAAACGATATTACCGTCAAGATCACGTTCGATACCGGTCGTTTTAAATATTCTTGGAGAAGAACTTAACAGAACCACGGGACGTTTCATTGTATCTGCAACTAGTTGCGGGCAACCGATGGTGTCAACCCACATATGATGGTCCTCCGGGTCTAAACAGGGAGATTTTGCTGCATTAAGTTTCCTTTCTAAATAGTTCATGTCCAGCTGCATGGTTTCATAGACATTTCGATATGACCGAAGAGTGTTAAGCATCGATTTTTTGACTTGAATCCAACCTTCTTCATGTCCAAATAGTGCTAGGCTGATTGCTCGAAATCCACAATTACCATCACCTTGAGGATCAATTAAAGCTAGAGCTTGATTGGCATCTAATAAATCCAATTGTTTAAATAAACCAGGATTATTGTCCAGAGTTTGGATGGTTGTGCCGTTGTATCTTTCAAAATAACGTAAAAAGTCAGTTTTGAATGCTTCAACACGTGTAATAAAATACTTACTTCAATGAAATTTCTTTTACCACGTTTGATGGAACAGTTTTCTTGGCTTTTGTCAGCTGCTTCGTATTTTTTTTTACTTGTTTTATTTTGGTGAGCTATCTACGATATCAGCCTTGCGCTTCTTGTTTTCTTGCTTAATGGCATCGTCCTCGTGCTCTAGTCCCAGCTTTTCTCTCTTATTGCTTTTTGGGCGGCCCTTCTGGGATACCACAGTAGCAGGAGGAAGTGCGGTTTCGATTGATGACTTGCAAGCAAGATCATCGTACAAGGCATCAATACGCTTTAGCATACTTTCTTTCTCTTGCTGACTGCTGGCCGTCTTAACAACAGAGAGAATTTTTTAAAACGGATCATCAGACGGCTTTGGTAGTCGCCCGATTCGTCAACGGATTTTGTTTTCTCACTGGCTTCTTTCGTTATCTCAGCGATGGTGGCAACTGAGAACATCAATATTAATAAATATTAGAATTTAATTTAAATATACAACCCATTAAAGAGTACTTACCACTTCCGTCAATATAATGGATTCTCCATCTTTTTGAAATTGCCTTAAGAGGCACAACGCCGTTGTTATCAGAGAGTAGCTTTACCAACACGTGTCTGCACGGAAGATTGTAATTTCTTCTTAAAGAACACAGACAAGTCTGTTTTCCTGGAAGTGCGTGGCTCTTATGATTCGGATTTTTGCTGGCCAGTCTCAATTCTACCAATTCCGACTTTATACTCTCAAGAGCAAAGTTGGTGATATTCATTTGAAGTTGACTGACTTTCGTCATGATATCAACATCAAGTAAGCCTGCCTGCTGTGTCAACGCCTCTCTCGTGGACTGCAAGTCGCGGTATTCCTCCTTTATTACATTAATTATTTTTAGTGAGTCTCGATTTACAGAGTACAATAAAAAATACTTACCCGTTTCTGGACCCAAGCGCTGATTCTACTTGTTACAATAGCCATACTTCCAGAAGACGTATGCGTGTGACGCTTGATGTTTGCATGAGTTGCCTCAACTCTGTTGGATGTTCGATTACCCATGTGCATCAGAGCATTGACGTGATATCCTGCCCAAAAATTTGCCTTTTCATCATGCTAATGAAGCCATTCAGTTAATTCTTGGCAAAGTAATGAATATTTCTACATAAAATTAAATACTACATACAATTCCAAGTATTTCTTTATGACAATTGCACCGTCTTTAGTACAGAGTTCTGGCCTGGATACAAAGCATCATACTCTACTTTTGCATTTTTAAATTCATCCAAAGTAGAGCAAATAAATGCCATTTTTTGAACAATCGTCAAAAAACTACGAACTTCAAGTTGCATTCCGGGATCTATGTTAATTGTAATTCGAGTAAGCTGAGAAGATGAATATAGTTTGTCTTTATAGTAGCTTACTGTCGGCCTTCACTTTCGAGCTTAAGTTCTTTTTAAACCGAAGAAGAAAGTTGCGCTGGATGTGAATCCAACAAAGAATTTGCTTACTGTTAGGAAAAACAGTTTTGATAGCCTTCAATAAAGCTTCTTCATTATCGGTGACGAAACATTTCGGCAACATATTTTCAGCTGTACCAGCAGGCCATACAATATCTCTAAAACATTGAAGAGACCACTGATATCTCTCCGCTGTTTCCTTGTCCATCCAGCAGCCGGCAATAGGAACGGTGGTCAGCTGATTTGGTCTTTCTTGAGAGCGCAAAGCTCCAGCAACAACAAAATTCAATAATACCATCTTGTGTGAATTGGTCTTATATGTGGCGTCGATTATAACACACTCAGATAATTTACGCGCTTCCTCAATCCCATGTTGGTGAATGAAGAAAATAGATTGGATTATATTATCTTCGTTAGTTAAATATCTAACATGGTGGTTTGTTGTTTCGAGGTGTCTTATAAAATTCCAAATGAAAATGCTATCATCTCTACAGAACCGTTGTTGGATATTCGTAAGATCGATCACATTAACGTTGCAAACGTCTCTTGTTCTTAACAGTCTACAAACAAAACGGTTTATTTTAAGAAACAATATTTACTGCTAGTGTCGTTTGAGAATGTTTTTAAAGTATGCGTATAATATGTCTTTATTCAAAAAAAAATAGATCACAAATAATGCTAACTCCTTGCCACATCCTACTTTTACTATCAACTTCCTTACCTCCAAAACTGCACTGGGAGTGCTTCCGCTTTGCATCATCTTGATTGCAAATTCTTCATCATCTGCTTCCAATTTCCTGTTAACATGATACATTTGGCGGTTGTTGCTAACTGGGTGCGTATGGTCAAAACAAGCCTTGTTTATATACCAGCGATTGTTCACGTCTTTGGTATCCAACTTGATGTGAATAAAAGCCGTACAACCAACCTTAACAGTCTTAAGATTAGGCCTTTTCAAGACACCCTCCCCATCATTATTGTCTTCTATTTCAGTTTTTTAATCAAACTAGATCAGCCATTCACTCAATGCATACGTACTTTCTTCGCCTCTGGTGTTACGGTATTCTCCAAAATGCTTGCATACCAGTTTCATGTAAACTTTATCGCTTCTGAGTGTTTCAAAAGGCATGTTCTGAGAATTACAAAACTCTTGGATCTCGTATTTGGCCGACTGCTTGTCAGCGAATTTTTTGCTACCAGGAAACTCCTTTCCAAAAGCCTCTTTCATACTTACGACAGCTTCGCTACTACCAACAGTCTCCTCAAAAGACGGTACCGGAAAATCAGTCAAATAATTTTCCTCGTGATCTTCTGCTGCATTCTCTGCGACACTGATGGAGTCCCAGTCAAACTCGTTCAAGAGAGCGTTTTTGCCGGGATTTTCGTGTTTAACGTTCTCATTCTCTAATGTTTGCTCGAAGCCATCGTTAATTTCAACATCATTACTGAACTCGGAAAGAAGTGCTTGAATTAGCAAGTCCTTGTCGCTGATGTCTTGTTCAGTCATTTCATTCATAGTGAGATTTTCTTAAGCAGTAAAAAACGGTGTCCGTAAAAAAAACGGTGTCCCTGAAATTATTTTATAGTGCAAAAAAAAAAAAAAAAAAAATCCGGGCCGGACGGAAAAACGGTGTCCCTAAATATTTTTTACACCAAAAAAAACGGTGTCCGTATAGTTACCCTATAATTAATATATGATTCTATTTACACTTCTTAAATCTTCCATTTGATAATCCTAAATAGAATTTTTATTGATACTTTATATTTACTACTGATCATTTACTTTACGTACATGCTTGATCTCATATCATCCTTCATACAAGTATAAGGCAAACATTTAAATAAAAACATTAATATGAAAACATATGACGTTTACATCAGCCACATTGGGGTGCCACAGCTATCTGCATTAAAAACTACATTTTCCCCAGAATATTTTGCTACAAGACATACACAGTTTAAGGATGAATGTTATTGTTATTGTTATTGACATCTCATTATGGCATTTCTATATGGGATCATTACATCCGAGTATTATCTGGATATATCTACCTACAACCATCATCAGCGCATTTGTGAAGAATGTCTGAAAAAATGTGTATATAAAGACCCCCTTTTATTTGTTTAATAAAGCCTTAGTTAATTTTTGAAAGTTTGATAATTTTCTTGTTTTTATTTATAAATCTACACCGATTTACACACACTAACATCCTGGTATTCGGTCAACCGAAACAATTGGGAGTTATATTTCGTAACTCCTTCTTCCATCCAAAGCCTACTTCCAAGCTTAGTATAAAAACATGAAAAAGATTTTGAGTTTTAACTATTTCTCTAAGCATTCTTACGGCACGGTATCGGGCAATTGACGACAATTGCCTAACAAAAAGGTTTTGCTCAGAATTTTTCAGGATTTTTTTGTTTCTGCCGCTAGTATACGTTGTCCCCAATTTGAAGATACGTTACGCTACTCCCTGTTTGATTGCTCCAACAAACAATCTATGTGGACCCATTGTAAATCAACCTTCTTTCCAGACAAGCCAATTAGGACGGGGCAGAATCTGGCTATACTTCTTTCGCTTGAGTATGTGACTTACAGATCAAAAAATGTATTGTCACTACTTCTTAATCTTTCGTCTCCGTTGTTGGTTGTATTTTACCCGAATTTGGAGATCTCATTGGAAACTAGTTTTTGACCATCAACCTTTCACAATCACACCGGTGCTTCCCGTCTGCAATTTTAATGGTTTGGAAGCTACATTTTTAATCGCGGGACGATAAGCAACAGTGTACTTTCTTAAAAAATCTACTTCGTCCGCCTTGTTGTCACAATTCTAACTTTTTCACATTATTGTTCGTCACACCTAAAAAAAAAAAAAAAAAAACAAATAAAAAACGAATTAGTAACGTTTAGTAACTCCCTTTTAGTCTCACCGGAACAATAAACAAATTTTGAAAGACAGCTGTGCTGCCTTTTTCAACGAAAAAAAGTTTTCTCTTTTTCTTGGTCATCGTCGTCCTCATCGTCAACTATTATTCTCACATCTTCGACTTTTTTAATATTTTGTTCAAATTCTTCAACGATATTGTGGCTTATGTCCTTAAGGAAACCTATTACTACAATTAGTTTGTGATGAAAGTGTTCTTTCAAACAATGATTATGAATCTTGTGCCTCAATGTTCGAAATGTTGGATATGTTCTTTTCGATTTCAGTCTTTCTTCGACGTTCAATTTAGGCTGTTAATATTTTTGTTCTTGATCTGAAAGAAGTAAAAGCATGAGTCACACTATTGTTACTGTGATACCTAAGTGGATTGAAACGCATTTGTCTTTCAAAATGGTAGTGTTAATCGATTCTAGTAAACCCAACTCCTGGACGAAGCTTTGTTGAACATTGGTCGCATTTGCAGAGATGGAGAACCAGCTAGGCCACGTTATAAATGCTACTGTCTACAAAAGGAAAAGTGTTTTACGGATAAATAATTAGGAATAAGTAACCCGGCTTCATGGGTATTTCTTCATTATAACACAACTCTAGGCTCCGACCAATGAGAGATCAGAGAATTTAAGCAGAAATAATAAATCAAGGACAGCTATCTTACGATCTTCAATAATCCAAATAAATGGTCCATCGTATGAAACTGCGATGGATCTGAGCTGTCAAATATATTAGACACAATATCTTCTATCTTCTATAAACATCAGGGCAAACTCGCCCACGTAGTTAGTTTTTATACAAATAATAGACAAGACTTATAAATGTATTCCTTTTCTTTTTATTTATTTTTTTCGGTAGGGCTATTACTCTCTTAAAGTCTATTTTTACTACAAGCCAGAAAGTGTTAAAAAAATCTGAGAATTTTGTTTTTAACTGTGTTCTTTTTTCTTTTTCTTTTTTTTTCTTTTTTCTTTTTTCTTTTTTCTTTTTCTTTTTTCTTTTTTCTTTTTTCTTTTTTCTTTTTTCTTTTTTCTTTTTTCTTTTTCTTTTTTCTTTTTCTTTTTTCTTTTTTCTTTTTCTTTTTCTTTTTTCTTTTTCCTTTTTCCTTTTTCTTTTTTCTTTTTTCTTTTTTTTTTTCTTTTTTCTTTTTTCTTTTTAAATACAACTAGCGCAAGCAGTTCTTTCCTAGTTACCGAAGCGTGTATCTACATACAATAGTAAGCCTTCATTACTCCCTATATTTTCAAATCGTTTAAAAACAACCTGTTTTACTTTTAGAGCACCTAACAGTAGGGCTTAAAATATAAAATTAAGGTTTTTGCGTCGGGGAATGTCCTAATAGTTATGCCCGTCTTACCGCTAAGTTTTCCGAATTGAATATTGGTGTAACAATAATTCTACCCTTTTCCTTTTTCAATGAAATAATCAATTCTAGATGTTTTGGCAAATAAGAAATCCTATCGAGAAAACGAAAGATGATCTTCAGGCACTGAAAACCTTTTTAATGATCTGAGATATGAATCTTTTTAATAGATGTAGCGGCTAGTATGCTGTTATTACTTTAGCCTAAGACCTTGTGCAATTTAAAAGGATTATTAATTAGAATTTTTTAATACAACTGTCTCGAAAAAAACAATTATAATTAATTTAAAGAATCTCTTAACTACAACGCAATAAAAAATTTTAACAACTAAAAAACAGGATACGCCATAGCTTTTTGTTCGAGTACGCTATGTTCCCCTTCATTTTTTAAACGCTTAAAGCAGTTATCCGGCATCTCTTTCGTCTCTTCAAAAAATAGGTGCACATTTTTTACAAATCCGCCACAAGTTCAATACAATCAGAGCCTGTGTCTTGCATCGCACTTTGTATCAGAAAGGTTTCTTCTCTTTCTTTGAAAAATGTCTCGTAAGCCGCATATGTTTTTTGCCAATCACTCCATTCCCGAAAAGGTTGTGGATTAAGTGATATTGAAATCAATTTATCGTCGAAACAAGTAAAGGGATCATGCTGATTGGCGTGGCAATCATGTAAAGTAATATTTAGAGTATATAATGCGATTCCATTGTTATTTGTTTCAGTGTCTTAATAAATAAACGGTTCGTTCATCATAACCATTAATGGTTTTAAAAGGAAAATGTATATAGCATAATATATCACACGTAGTAGTTTTTGGAAAATAAATTATGTCATGAATCTGTCACATGTAGTAGTTTTTAAAATATCTGGGTTATTCAATAATGAAGGCAAAATAAATAAAAATAAAATAAAAAATATTATTAAATAGAATGTACCAGATATTTTTTATTTAAGCTGGACGTATTTGCATTTTCTTAAATTAAAATCTTTTATTGGACCAAATTTTTTATTTTTTTATTCTGTTTTACTTTATTTCAATATTGAATACCCCTCTAACATAGATTTTTAAACTGGCAAAAGAGGGAGTTTTAAGAAAGAAGCATCAGATACCAAAACTTTGGAATCGGTTGCTTGAAGACTTGAATAATATTATAGCTATAACATATTCGCTAACAAATTCACCAAAAAAAATGTAGATTTTTGAAGGTCTTGTCTTTAGAAAAAGACGTGTAAAATTATATAAACTCCATGTAAGGACCTGTTTTATTCTTACAAATGAAGTTCGTGCAGGACAGACGTTTTGTCAAGAATTATGTTTTCGTTCCTTTCCTTTTCTTTGTTCCAGGAGCGGTTCATTTGAAGTAAGAATCTTAGGAAATGTAACAATTTATTTTAAAATGTAATGTAAAAAATATTCACAATCATCGAAATAATATTGTTACCAGATTTAAAAAGAGGTCGTATTATTGTCATTATAACGGTACGAGTTTGGGCGGTCACTGTATATAGGTTAATGTCGACTAAGAGCCTTTTTCAATTCGGGTTTCTCAAATCAGTCATCGCAATTCATTGAATCAAAACAAATGTCCAGCTTAATTCTACTTCTTCGAGCTAAAACTGACTCCCTTGTAATAGCTTTTTTGAACTAGATATATATGTTGAAATATATTACATGTTAGACATCGTTCCATTTCATGAATCATTTGCAGCTGCAATTAAACGTTCCAGTAAACCCCAAATAATATATGTACCAATAACCACGCGATATCTCGTTTAATTAGGAAAACAACACAATTTAATATTTATCTTCAGTCAATCGCAATAAAATAAAATCCTGTTTTGAAAAAAAATTTATTCAGAGTCTGGACTTGCCAGACGGACGAGTGAAGAAAGACTTTCTTTCTAACTTTGGGCACCTCTAAAAAAAGATATCAGACTAAATCAGTAAAATGTCTCAGAATTAGTTTCAAAAGTAAAAATACATACCACCGAGTGAGACGAAGGGTGTCCTTGTATCCCTGATCCCGAAGTCCGTATATGGACCAATAAGGTCAGCGATTCGAGTTCGACGGACAGGTGGGATCAGAGATTATGGGAGCCCCAACGGCCGGCAAAAGGAGAAGCAGAAGCCACGGCCGAAGAAGAAAACGCAACAGGA
>NW_026252527.1:0-50857 GCF_025094135.1 Mucor mucedo | reverse complement strand
GAGCATCTCATGGTACCTTCGAGAATCTTGTTATTGACGAGCGATCATACCATTGGATTGTATTATCTGGAATAAATGCATGACTATTGTTTTCTATATATTGATGAGTAATCAATGCGTAGTAAATAGAGTGTAATAGCATGTATTTGATTTAAAGAGTAATGCAATAATGATTTATAGAAAGGTTATCAAATAAGAAAGAAAGAATTGATGATAGAGTTATATCTGTATATAAGCTCGATCACAACACTTATTCCAACTACTATATGCAATTGATTGTCTTGTACACCCTCTTGCTAACATCGCGCCGGACCCGGATCTTGGTAACTCATGGCTTCCATCTCCGCCTTTCTTCAATGACCTATTTGTAATCTACCTTCCATTTGCATCGCTACAGTGGTAAGTCATATACGGTGGTAAGTCATATCAAAGTGCCAAGTCGATAGTCGTACCAGAGGATCAGTTACAAATACAATAATCTGCAAGTTTTTTCTGCCTCCAACTCCTGTTTTCCCTTAAATGCTCTCTGTAGGGTTTTTATATTTTCCCCCAAATTTAACATGTTCATCCTTTGTGGCATTTTATGCTCTATTGAGTTGAGCATACATTGTTGTAAATAATAAAATTAAATCTTTAATCTGAGTGAACTGAGCAGATAATGGTTTGGGTGTGATCTTGCCAACACAGAAAATTAACACAACGAGCTTTGAATCATATCGTTCAATAACATGTATCGCCTACTGCAATCTTTAACATCGTTTTTATAAATTAAACATATCGAAACGGGCTTTCTGGATATTTTTTCATTAGTCTCATTAAAAAATTTTCGTCCACCATTGCTTGTACCTCGATTAAGACAGGAGAAAGAGTTTTTTTGATTATCTAATTCAAGCTCATATAGAGTGTCGCTCCTTGTATTATTGAGCTATTCACTTGACATGACTCATCATCTACCAAAACGTAAATATAAATGTAAGTCTGACTCCAATCTCGTTATCGCAATCGTTGATAGGTAATATGGAACACATAAATATCTATATGGGACGAGCGATTGTTTAACTGTAAGATGATTTACATCAATAAGTACGTTTAATAAAATATATCATATTATGTATAACTGAAAAGCAATATAAAGTATAATTAGCGCCTGATGTAAAATCACAATGAAGTTAGTGTTTATGAAGAGAGTTATTATATGTCCAAGCGCCTTCGTCAAGAAAAGGTTTTCCAACCATTTCACCCAACAGCGATACAGTGCGCTTAGAATAATGATCAGAGGCGTCTACGTCCCTACTAAATGTAAAAAGCTTCGGATGAAAGTCCTCAGTTCGATGCGCCTCTCGATCCTTTCTAATTTTTCTTTGCCAGTTCTCAATTTTTGATTTTTCTTCATTTGCGACTGAATAATTTTTTTCTTTGAGTGCTTCTGTCACTGGACGCCATAATCGATGAGATTCTATTTCCGTCTGTTCTTCTAGTGGGGGTGTTTTGCGTTCAGCCATAGGTTCGTCCTCTGCATCAAATAATAACTCCTTTGTTGAAGACCCTGTTTTAGTAAAGAAAGATTGGCTGGACCATCTACCAGATAAGTCACAGTAAGGCTTGTTATTGTATGTGATATGACCTTTGATGCGATGATATTCGCCACCAAACCATGGTTTTGGAATAAATTCAATCACTGTTTTGGCACCAGAACTACTGGCAATAGTGCAGACACCACTTAGTTCCAGATAACATGAACCCGTTAATACTCCACGGATCAATAAATCAGGATAATCAATGACGTATTGCTCGTCAAACTTCTTCAGGTTAAGCACAGCGCGGCCTACTTGTTCCACTTTAATAGTGGTACCCTTGAATTTAGATTTTTGGCCACCTAATAATTATTAATATACGCACACGGTTAGAACATTTAAAGGAAAACTTACAGTGACCATTGAGAGACACACCCTCAACTTCATTCTCAAGATAAAATGCCGAAATAGGTGGGTGATGACAAACTAGTAAACTTTACGTAAGCATCCGATCAGAACCTATGATCGCCCATTATATTTACCTTGCTCACATATGCACTTTATATTGCCCATGTGACAGTGAAATTGTTCCCCAAGAATAGGATTGTAAGGCTTTTTCTCGGTCAGACCGTTAGTACAACGTGATGCATAACTACCCCACAAGGTTGACATAAACCATCTTGCCACAGCGAGCATACGTTCTATTGAATCATTTAATTAGATTTATTTCCTTATATGTTGATACAATTGTTACCTTCTGGATCATCTGAATCAGTCACAGCATTAAAGCTATAAAAAAAAAAGAGCATTAACAATCCACCTCGGGAAAAAATAGAAGGACGTACCAAGTTGGATGGTCACCCCAGTAAGTTCTTCATATTGAAAGAATAAAAAGAAATAAGTATTAACACTTAATAAAAACCCATTTATATTGAGTTATTACCCATATTCGAGCAAAGACAATCCATTTAAAAAGAAGGCAGGGCAAGTAAGCGAAGAGAGATCTCCCGTAAAACTAATGACGGTTTTCAGAAACTCTTTAAACTGTCCACCATAACCAGGCTCTGGGTCTTTGATACTCAATTTGTCAACGTCACTTACAGAAGGGGTTGTTTCTGCGGATCGGTGGTGGCTTTTACTTAATCCGAAAATTGCCATAGTGTATGTTTGTGTATCTGAAGAAGAAGCTTAAAATTATGGATTTTTTAAATTGCCTTCTTAAACAAAAAAATGATATTGAAACAGCGAAAAAAAAAAAAAAAAAAAAAAAGTCTTTCAGTTCAAGTAAAATGAATCAACCAATTTACTGTCACATACCGAAAAGAAGCTGATGTTTATATCATCAACAATGCTGAAATCTTACAATTGCCACCATGTCTGACCACAAGTTTATTTTATATTGTAAGGGTAAACGAAACCCATCGGCATTGGCGGAGTACCACAAGAATAATGCAGCCCAGTCTCACATATATATTGGGATCAGCCACCTGACGGAAGGGCTGTAGGCCATTTGATTCCCCTCATCTTTTAAGAGATGCACATGACATAAATAAAGATAAACAAATGATGTAGTGAATTTTTTTTATTGGTGATGAATTACGTTGACACAAAATAGTGAATTTTAAAGGGTGTAGGCGTGTGTGGAGAGAAGAGAAAAAGAATAGTCTAAAAGATCGATGATAAATAACTTTAAAGTAACCAAAATAAATGACACCATAGTATGATATGAAAGAAAAAGAAATGTACATGTTAATAAATCATCGATAATAAGGGGGATGTTTGTTGAAAAAAAGTGAGGGAAATATTACAGGTTTTTTTTTATAGTTGTTTTTTACTTGGAAAGAACTTCCAATAATAACTTGGAACCAGAATTGCTTTGAGCAGCTTCTTCAATTTCCTTCTTGTGAGATTTGAGCTCCTTCTTTACCTCCTTTGCAGTTGATGGTTCTTCAGCAAGAGCGAGGACAATGAAACTACCATGGTTGACAGCAAAATGAGCAAGGTTAGGCTTGATGACCTCAAGTAACTTGGGAGCAAACTCAAGAGGTTCAACAGCCTTATCGTTTTCAGTCTCGGCAGAATCAGCCTTGATCATAGCCTTGATAATACGATTAGCGAAACGATCTTCAATGATGTGGTGTTCATTTTCAACATATTCAGCACATAAGGCTAAAATAGATTCGATAGCAGCAGATTTGTCACCAATAGCATGAAGCATGATTTCTTGAACAACTTGGGAGGAAAGTTTCTCTCTCATGAGAGTATTAGCGTCATCTGTCACCAATTTGATCAATTGAGGAGATGTGGCCTTTAAAATTTCACGAGCTCTAATCTCAGGTTCTTTCTTACTCACTCTGATCTTATCACCTTCCTTTAAGAGTTCAACAGTTTCGCGTGATAAGTATCTAGTGTTACGACCAGCCAAAATATACATGAAGAAGCGACGACCAAACTTATCGGCAAATAATTCCTTCGCATGTTTACTTAATTCACCAAGAACAGCCTTAGTAATCAAAACGGTATCATCAGTGACATCCAACAGACGAAGTAAAACAAGGTAGCCATGTTCATCAGAAGCAATTTTTTGTAAGAAAGGCTTGAAAGCCTTAATAATGTTCTTACGATCCTTAGGTGCAGCAATAGAGAGACAGATCATAGCAACCCAAGCACCTTCACGGGTATGAACGATTTCTTGGAGAGATTCTTTGAGGTGACCCATCATTTCTTCACGGCCCTTATCATCAGCCAACATCATGTATTGGTACATAGCTTTGTGTACAATACTATTGACAATTGTTCCCTTATCCAAACACCCTTGAAGCATATCGGCCATAAATCTCAAAATAGAATCCTTCTTTTCGGGGAATGATTCCAATAAATCATCCAAGGTCTTGGCTCCTCCGCCACGATTGAATAAAGTCATTTCAGGACCGTAGAATTCGGCTAATAATTCATGTCTTTGAGTAGCGTTGGCATATTGAGAATAAAAGGTCTCGATAACTGTAGAGGCTTCTTTGTGGCGAATTAATTTACGGATATGGGTTCTAAATTCAGACAAAATGCTATCTCTTTGCTTGTGACTGTAATAATAGTAAATGGTTAAAAATCTGTTTTGTACGCAGTTTTATTCCTTGACTCACCAGTACTCAATAGCCTTAATAACGATAAATTTACCGTACATAGACTTGGAAAGTTCAACATATTTGCCCTTAAGTTCCTCGACAATTTGGTTTCTTTGCTCAGCATTACCTTTCTTGAGACAGGTTTGAATCATACGAGAAGCATCATGCTTGAAAATAACCTACAAGATGAAATTACAATGTTAGTCCAGGCACTATTTATCTATTTTAATGGTTACTTACATCCTGGACCTTGCCACCAATGATTTCCATGATTTTAGCCATCAAATTCTTTTGCTCTTCACGGGTGATATCACTACGACGGAGTTGTTCCCAAACCTTCTTGGCCTTTACCATCATCTCAAAGTTTTTATCGTGAGACTTTCTTGCGAAAAGAGTGGACTTCTGCTCATTACGGGCATCTATGAGATAAGAGTTAGAATCAGTTACATATCAGTTTTGTTTTTTGCTGTGTTACTTACCCATCTTTGACTTCTTGTTAGGTTGTTGCTGCTTTTGCTCGCTGCTGAATCTTTTTTCTCCAATCTCAGACATGTTTTTAAAGGTTTTTGATCTAGATTAAAGCAAGAACAGGTTTATCTTTTTTTTTTATAAGAATTTGAATGTCAAAAAAAGTTCCCGCAAAAAAATGGAGAAATCAAGTCACAGGCAAGCCACAATGGGAGAAATAATTAAGTTATCTATTTTGACAGATGGGAGCTCCCCCATTGTTTAAATTCAGGTCCAAATAGCCTTCAAGACACACAATCTCAAGTCGAAATCGAAATTTATCATTCGTATTATGTTTCTTTTTTACCAGAACTGAGAATTTGCTTATATGCTTTAATATAACTTGAACTCAAAAAAAAAAAAAAAATTCAAGAGTTCTTTGTTTCATGATGGGAACGAAAAATGTATTTAACTGTTCAGTGTTTGCGTATGACACAAAACAAATTGTTTATACCTCGCGGTACACTACAATGATGAACAATATTGCCATATTTAAATCTTCAGAATAACAACTGTAATAAATAAGGGAACTTGTTAGCATAAACGGATGAAATATTATGACCAGCCTTAATCAATTGAATGTCTACTTAAAATACAAAAAAAAACACGCGCATCAACGCGAGACTGCCGGAATCCGAAAAAAATTTACCAACAACGCGCCGTATTTTTTTTCTGTTGTTCCTTCTCTTTTTAAATAACTTATAATAATGGCTTCAAAACCCGAGTTTGGTGTATCCTCATCAAAATTTGGTGGCGGCCAAAGAGGAGGCGGTAATCAACGAGGAAGAGGTCGTGGAAACCCTGGAAACTTTGTTCGCACCACCTCGTCTTTTATAAACCATGGATTGCCTACCGGTGGCACGAACGACGTTTCTAATGTTGATCAAAAATTTGAGGATGTTCGTGTGTTGGACAACTTGGAGGTTCCTTTCGGATTTGAACGCTATCAAGAGGGACCAGAGCGATTAGGTTGGCTTCTGAACATGCATGAGGTAAAATATCAACTATTTCGGTTCCCTTGTTAACAGACTGACAATTACTTAATTAGACTTTAATGAAAGATTCAGACTGGGAAACTGGTAGATCAGGTGTCGACTTCTATTTCATTAATGATAATGGCGAAACATTTAAGACCACAATGTTACATAGTCCATATTTTTTTATTCACTGCAAGGTAATTAATTCAAAGTAACTGTAACTAAATCCTTGTTCGCCAACCAAAACAAATTTTTGTAGCCGGGTACAGAAGGAGAAGTAGAAGATTATTTACATAGACGTTTCGACGATACCATTGAGAAAATGAAGCGTGTCAAAAAGGAAGACCTGAAACAAGTAGGAATATAATTGGCACATAATCATTAATCTGTCTCTAATTCGTACTATTTTACTTACAGCCTAACCATTTAATTGGTAATACCCGTACATATATTCAACTCTCTTTTAGAAACCAGGCCGACCTTTACACCGTTAGACGAATTTTGATGCCTGTTGCAAAGAAAAATCAGGAAAAGGCAAATACCGTAGACAGTTATGCGGAGGTCGTCAAGTAAGAGTTACAACATGTCAAAGTCTAGGCAAATATTGACATTTTTTGTTGTTAATTTCAGCGCAGCGAATAACATTGGATACGAAAATCAACCTCATTTTGCAGCAATGTCATCACGTAAAAATCCCGAAGACACCTTAGATAATATTCTAGATATTCGTGAATATGATGTACCATACTATGTTCGTGCAGCTATTGATTTAGGTAACGACTTATAGATTAGTTTGAAAAAGATTGGATCGTATTGATAGTGTAAGGTAGATATCCGTGTTGGTCTTTGGTACATAGCAAAAGCGAGTCATAATGGCACAATATCCCTCACAAAACGCCCTGATTTAGTTCATCGTCCAGAACCTGTCATCTTAGCGTTTGATATCGAAACCACGAAACTCCCGTTAAAGTTTCCAGATGTAGCCATTGATTCCATCATGATGATCTCATATATGATTGATGGCCGAGTAAGTACTTCAAATATATCATTAATCCAACCAGTGATTAAATTGTATTTGCTATTTTTTAAAAGGGTTATTTAATTACAAATCGAGATATTGTTAGCCAGGATATTGAAGATTTTGACTATACACCAAAACCTGAGTTCGAAGGTCCTTTTACTATTTTCAACGAACAAGACGAAGAGGCCTTATTACGGAGATTCTTTGAACATATTCAAGAAGCTAAACCCACCATCTTTGTTACCTATAACGGAGATTTCTTCGATTGGCCATTTGTGGAAGGAAGAGCAAAAATACACGGCATCGATATGTACCAGGAAATCGGTGTTTATAAAGATGATGAAGACGAATATAAGTGTAAACACGCAACCCACATGGATGCTTTCCGTTGGGTCAAGCGTGATTCATATTTACCGCAAGGTAGTCAAGGCCTAAAGGCTGTTACAACTGCAAAACTAGGCTATAATCCCATGGAGCTGGATCCTGAAGATATGACCAGATTTGCGAGCGAATTCCCACAAACTTTAGCACAATATTCAGTTTCCGATGCTGTCGCCACGTATTATCTGTATATGAAGTATGTACATCCTTTTATTTTCTCACTTTGCAATATTATTCCGCTAGTGCCGGATGAGGTATTGAGAAAAGGTACAGGTACACTGTGTGAGTTGCTCTTGATGGTGGAGGCATTTAGAGTGAACGTCATTATGCCAAATAAGCATGTGGACCAAATTAACATGTTCTACGAGGGACACCTCCTAGAGAGCGAAACGTATGTCGGTGGACACGTAGAGGCTCTGGAAGCTGGAGTATTCCGAAGTGATATTAACACCGATTTTAAGACAGATCCTACAGCTGCACAAGAGGTAAAAAAAAAAAAAAAAAAAAAAGGAAAAAAAAGTGTTGTATTTTACTGGACCTCAAACATACTCACCTTTTTATTTTTTTATATATATATTACAATAGTTAATAGATCAACTAGACGATGCCTTGAAATTCACTATTCAAGTCGAAGAACAAAAGAGTTTGGATGATATTGCTAATTATGAGGAAATCAAAGCACAAATCAAAAAAGAATTAGAAGAGTTGCGTGATCGGCCTGCACGTCAAGAACCACCCCTAATCTATCATTTGGATGTTGCAGCCATGTATCCTAACATCATTTTAACAAATCGTCTTCAACCCGATGCTATGGTGGATGAATCAGAATGCGCCACTTGTGAATTCAACACAACAGATAAGACCTGTGATCGCCGTATGAAGTGGATGTGGCGCGGTGAATATTTCCCGGCTAAAAAGAACGAATATCGAATGATTGAAAATCAGCTGAGCATTGAAACCTTTCCTCCCAAATACCCTACTGGTCCTACACGTACCTGGAATGCCTTGACCGATGCTGAGAAGTCGGCACTGGTGCGATCACGTCTAACCGATTACAGTAGAAGGGCTTACAAAAAAGTGAAAGAAACCCAGACCGTGGAAAGAGAATCCATCATTTGTCAACGAGAAAACCCATTTTATATTGAAACTGTACGTGCTTTCCGTGACCGTCGTTATGAATACAAAGGGCTTCACAAGACATGGAAGGGGAAACTTGATGTCGCTTCAAAAGATGGTTCAGCTACCAAGGTCGCAGAGGCCAAAAACATGATCGTCCTATATGATTCTCTTCAATTGGCTCACAAGGTTATTCTGAATTCCTTTTATGGTTATGTTATGAGAAAAGGTGCTCGTTGGCATTCCTTAGAAATGGCGGGTATTGTTTGTTTAACTGGTTCAAAAATTATTCAGATGGCTAGACAGTTAGTAGAACGCATTGGTCGTCCACTTGAATTGGATACAGACGGTATTTGGTGCATCTTGCCTAAAAGTTTTCCTGAAACTTTCACGTTTAATTTAAAGAATGGCAAAAAATTCCGTATCGACTATCCTTGTACCATGTTGAATCATTTAGTCCATGCCCAATTTACCAACGATCAATACGAAAGACTTTCCAACCCAGAAACATTTGAATACACCGTTAGTAAAGAGAACAGTATCTTTTTCGAAATTGATGGCCCTTATAAAGCCATGATTTTACCTTCTTCCACTGCTGAAGATAAGTTACTTAAGAAGCGTTATGCGGTATTCAACGATGATGGTTCTCTTGCTGAATTAAAGGGTTTCGAAATAAAGCGTCGTGGTGAACTCAAATTGATCAAGATCTTCCAGTCTGAAATCTTCAATGTTTTTTTGGATGGTACAACGCTTGAGGAATGTTACGCAGCTGTGGCCAGAGTTGCGGATCGATGGCTCGATGTTTTGTTCAGTAAAGCGATCAATTTAGACGATGATGAACTATTCGAACTGATTTCAGAAAATCGAAGCATGTCTAAAACACTTGAAGAGTACGGTGCTCAAAAATCGACATCTATCACTACAGCCAAACGTCTTGCCGAGTTCTTAGGTGACCAAATGATCAAAGATAAAGGTTTGGCTTGTAAATTTATTATTTCGGCTCGTCCTCATGGTATCCCAGTCTCCGAGAGAGCTGTTCCTGTGGCTATCTTTCAAGCCGAACCTGGTGTCAAGAAGCATTTTTTGAGGAAATGGTTACGTGATAATTCCCTTGAAACTTTTGATATCCGTGATATTTTGGATTGGGATTATTATCTCGAACGTTTTGGTTCGGTCATTCAGAAATTGATTACCATCCCTGCAGCTATGCAAAAAGTTCGTAATCCTGTCCCTCGTGTTAGACATCCTGATTGGCTTTTTAAACGTGTAGCTGCCAAAGATGACAAATTTAAACAACATCGCATTACGGACATGTTTGGAAAATCCGACAAGCCGTTGATGGAAGATATGATGGATGTGGACGATATTGAAGAGCTGAATATTTCGGGTACTGCTACGGGTATTCTACCTAAAATTGCTAAAGTAACAAAGCGAAAACAGGCCAAGCCCATTTTCGATATCGATGCCCCTTTGCCTGAAGAGGATCTTAAGAGCAATATGCCTGATTGGAACGAAGATTATCCCGAATGGCTTGAGTTCCAAAAGCGTAAATGGAAAAGACAGCGATTAATTCGTGAACACAACAGAACTAGTGGAATAAGTAAGCAATTTCCCAGTCAAGCAAACACAGCTTCTAGTTTCTTTAGAAAACAAACAGGTTCGCTAGTCATGAGTGTATGGGAGGTCCTACAAATCGTCGAGACGGATATTCCTGGCGAATATCGAATGTGGGTTATTGTACAAGATCAAATGTTTAATATCCGTTTGACGGTGCCTCGTATCTTTTATCTCAATAGTAAAGAAAAAGAGCCTGCTGAAGTGATGAATCAAAACCCCTCTTGTGATATGGCCAAATGCTCTCGTGTTTTGCCCAGATCTCATCCTTGCTCGAATCTTTTCCATATGTCAATGCCTGAAATTACATATCAAAATGAGCTCAAAAAATTTTCGAACATTTTCAATCACCCTACTACAGAGGGTGTTTACGAAACTCAAGTACCCCTTATGACTCGTGCCATTTTACAACTAGGTGCCACTTGTCAATTTGACAGATCCAAAAACTCATCTACGCGTCGTCTTGATGATCAATTCAACCTATATGACTTGGTTAAACGTACGGATGCTACACCCCATTACATCAAGAACCCAAAGATGTTCCAATACATTTATCTTTTCCACGCCCATTGTGATTCTAGGCATTTCTTCGCTCTAGTTGGACCTACTATCCCTATATCACAGGTTTATGTGGTAGGCCTCTCCAAGAAAAACCAACAAATGCCCAACGTTGCACGCATGTATAAGGAAAAGTACGAGAGTATGTTTAAGGAAGGCAACCCAGGAAGTGATACTGTGGATTTAGCTAGCGAATTAGATTTCGAAACAACCTATTACGTTACAGAAACTGAGGCTCTTCGAGCAGTCAACAAATCACTCATGAAATACCTTGATTCAAGACACGGTAAAAGTATTTTGGCGATTAACTCCCCGCGCTCTTCTTCCCATTTGATTCAACATGCTCGTAATATCACATCGTTGCCATTTGTGCGAGTTCCTTCGCTACAGGAAGATAACCGATTTGATGCATTAAATTGGACTGTACCGATTGTCAAACGTATGATCAAACATTATTTGGATTTAAGCAACTGGATTGATGATAAAACATCTCAAGCACGTTACGCTAATATACCTTTCTGTAACATTCCTGATGATCCTTATTTGTTCATGTCGGATATCATGTTTGCACGAAAATTAATCGAAAATGATATGGTACTATGGTGGTCAGCTTCTAGTATGCCTGATCTCGGTGGTCGTGAAGAAGACGAAAATGTGAACATCACAAGTGAAATTATGAATACAGAACTCAGTTACCCAGGCGCATATGAGACTGTTTGTGTGGAGATTGAGGTGGTGCGACTCTGTTTAAACACTTTAATGGAAGCACCCGTCATTAATGAATTGGAAGGTACTTCGGGTATGGGTGGTTTTGATAACGCAAGTCATACATTAGATGAATACCAAGGGGGTGCTGTTAGCAATACCGCATCATTTGGTGAGAGCATGATTTCAGGAAAGACCTTCTCTATGCTTCGTGCTTTGGTGCTTCAATGGTTTAAACAGGCAGCAACAGACAAAGAGAACAAGTTTGGAGAGCATATGATCGATTGTTTACATCGCTGGTTACTTAGCCCGAGCTCATTTATGCACGATCCTGCTTTATACGGTCTTGTACATGGTATGATGAAGAAGGTCTTTATGCAACTGGTGGCAGAGTTTAAACGGTTGGGTGCGACCATTGTGTTCGCTAATTTTCACAAGATTGTGCTTACAACTAGCAAAGAAACTATTGAAAGCGCTTTACCTTATTTTGATTACCTATATCGATCTATCCAACGCAAGCAGGTATTCGAAATTCTCGAGCTTGACCCCTCTTTCTACTGGGATATTTTGCTTTGGATGGACGAGAAAAACTATGCTGGTATGATGGTCAGTGACATAAAGGGTCAACTGCAACATGTCGTAACAAAGAAATGGAACATTGAAGAATATTTACCTGCGGCAGCTCGTGGAATGTTCAGCAAACAAACCTCCTCCTTCGTATACAAACTTTTTACGTTAAAACGTGATTTTCCCCGCGACATCAGCAGTGTTATTAAAGAAGCAGATGATAATCGACCAGATATCCGTCTACAAAAACTCCAACTCTATATAAAGCAAGAAGTGGCGAGAAAGATGCTTCGTATGGTACCTGCTTTAGTTCGTCGTCAAGAAGAGCAAAATCATCTCCATGATCCTGATCTGGAGTTTCCTCAGTTAGCGGGATCGCATCTTCCCATGGACAATCCAGCGTTAGAATACGTTAAATCGGTGTGTGCTATTCTGAATTTAGAACCAAGAATTGAGGATGAAGTTCGTATTCTGAAACGTAGTGCACTTGAATTGGTAGGCGGATTAAGTGATTTTAGCAGTATTGCACAGTTCCGTAATCCCTGCGAATATTTCAAGCTGACCGAAGTTATATGTATTTATTGTAATTTCACGGCAGATCTGGATTTCTGTAGAGACAAAGAATTGATGCCCCAGAATGGCCAGGTTCAAGCATGGCGCTGTAAGGGATGCCACTGTGAATATGATAAATTTCTGATTGAAGAACGTATGATTGCCCAAATACAAAGATGGGTCACATCATTCCAACTTCAGGATTTACGATGCCATCGATGCCATACAGTGAAAAAGGAAAATCTCATGCTGCAGTGCGATAAATGCGGCAGTCAATACTCAAGTACCCAAAGCAAGCCCGAATTGGAGCGAAAAATTAAAGTGTTTAAAAATGTAGCAGAAGAGCAGCAACTGGTTGCACTATCAGAAGTTGTTGACTGGTGTTTAATGAGACTGTAATAACCATTGTTCACCATTGTATATATATATGTATATTATGTGCTATCTAGTGCATAAAATCAAAATTTGTCATATTTTTTTTTCACAGCATAATAAACTAATTTTAACATGAATGTCTTGTTGACGCATTACTGTAGCTTTGGTTCCGCTCATCAAGGATCGAAGGGCTGCTGTCTTTTATGATCCTGTTGAAGCGATGAAAATAAATAGCTAGTCGCTTTAGGAAGGACCTCTGGACCATACCAATTAAATCATTCTCTCATATCCATGTATTGCGTGTAATCTAAAGTTTGGATTTTTCTTTGCGGATGCAAACTATTCAAGAATTTTTTTTTGATTCTTAATATACGCTGTGTGTATATTTTAACTACCGGTAAAGATGAATTGTATTGATGTATCTTGTACGACATTGTTGATTTTACATGTAACATCTAAACATCTTGGACAGATACTTTATTGAGGTCAAAGGATCGGCGTATAATAGAAATCACATTGTTGTGTATATTTAAACTGCTATTCATATCAATGGCTTAGGTTGTTTTTAGTCAAGATCATACAATCTGGAATAAGAGTTGACAAATTAACATATGATGTTCATATTGCTTTTACAGATCTATTTACTTTGAGGAAGAAGTCAGAAAATCTAACGTGAGATCAATATTAAAACTAATTTGATGGTTAGACACACTTTTGAAGTAATGTGACAAGACGCAGTAAACCATATAGATTATTTGTACGACAGAGGTGGTTTAAAACGTTTTTTTTTTTCTTTTTTCTTTTTCCTTTTTTTCTTATCTATTTTGTTTATTGTTTTCTTTATTCTCTTTTGTATCAAAATGTCAGAGTCAAGTCATATCCAACCCAACTTTTT
The DNA here is from genome assembly GCF_025094135.1 of Mucor mucedo. Classification (NCBI taxonomy): domain Eukaryota; kingdom Fungi; phylum Mucoromycota; class Mucoromycetes; order Mucorales; family Mucoraceae; genus Mucor; species Mucor mucedo. The sequence continues at coordinate 36,953 of NW_026252527.1, read as the reverse complement.
CGGTTCAGGATATGGTGAACAGCCTAAAAAAAAAAGCGGGGATTGGGTCGATTTTAATAATCCAACAGCTCCACCGCCATATTCACCAGTGCCCCATGAACCAACAGGAAGCTCAAGACCAACGACCCATCCAAGCGCACCACCGTTAGATTTTCCCAATTATGGTTACTATGGATCTGTCCCATACCCCACACCTAATACAACATCGGATGTCAATCAACCTACTTGGCCTTGGGCAGCACCGCCAAGTATGCCAGGTAACTTTTTTCTTGGCACGGTTTTTTCTTTTGTTTGTTTGTAGTTAAACTAATGTAGTCTTTATAGTACCCCCATCCAATTATATATCACCATCATCACTACCACCACCACTACAACTATCATCGTCGCCGCCTCCGGAAGTTAAAAAAAACAAAAATTGGTGTGAAATATCAGTCAAATACCTTTTTTATGTCTTTTGTCTCTTTTTAGTGATTCGTATGGTGGAATTATTAACACGCGGCACTGGTTATGGGGGGTCTTGTGCACATGGAGTCGAATGGTCTGATTTACCTCCCGAATTTAACTATAATAAAGGAATCAAAATTCGCACTGTAGGTGGACACTTATCCAGCGGACAGATCAAAATTCAAACTATTGGAGCTGAAGATCTTGAAAAGACAGGCAAGGTGCGTATGTCGGCATTAATTTTTCCGCCTCGATTAGCAAAGCACTCTGATTTGAGTTTCGCCATCACCCATTTTACAAATGGCACGAGTTTAGAACTTTATATTCCGCAAGATTTGGATCGTAATGCTTGTATTACCTTTAACGCTGTGATTTATGTCCCTGAGGGTACGCCATATATTGAATTGGACATGCAAAATACACGCGTGAGTGTCTCGGATGAGACATTGTCGGTGCCAGTCGTTGGTATTACCACCACTAATGCTCCTATTGAATTCCATGGCGCTTGGGAAGGAGAGGCATTGTTGTTGAGTACAAAGAATGCCATTATCGAGCTGACAAAATATATGTCAAGTAGCCAAGTAATCATGATAACAACAACCAATGCAGCCATTAGAGTGCGACAAACCCTGCAAGCATATGATACGATGTATATATCTACTACCAATGGTGCTATTGATGTAGATGACCTTATTTATTGTGATCGCTTAATTGAGTTGAGATCTTCTAATAGTCATATCAATGCCTATAATGTAACAGCCAGTATTGTCCGAGTGCTCACTTCTAACGGCCGTATTAATGTTGACCATGGTAATGCTGTTGAATTGTTCAATACCCAAACCACAAATGGTCAAGTTAATGTTCATGTTGACACTGGCGCTCACGCGGAAATGTCTATTCGTACTTCCAACGCAGAAATTACTGCTAGTTTAGTAAGTAATTTTAATTTAAGAAAACTTTACATGTACTCAACGGTTTATTTAAATAGCCTAGTGATTATGAAGGTCACTTTCTTTTTGATGCAGGAAGTCATAATAAGTTAACATTTATTGACGAATCTGGATGGTCCCAAATTGACAGTATGAATAGAGGTCATATATCAGGTAGACGCATAGAGCCTGGACACACAGAGGTGCCCAATACCCGAGTACAAGTCCAGACAACTAATGCCAATGCGCATATTCACTTTTAATAAAATGTCTATTTTTTAATTTTATTCTGTAAGCCTTATTTATTTCTCATCTGACCTGTTTTGATCCTCATTTATTTATTGAGTGGACCACAATAGGTAATGATATCAATAAATTCTGAGTCGCTTCATATTTGCGCATCCTGATAGAACAAGTTGTCGGGTAGATAATAATATTTAAATAAATTCAGCTTAGTGCCAAGGCATGAAAAGCGCCCAACTACCAAGATATTTTGAAAAAGGGTTTGTAGTGACATTCATGGTAAGAAAAAAAAAACCTTGGGTATGACTACTCACGTGCTTTTGATGATGTATTTGTGGATCTCTTATAAAGTCCCATCCATATTTATAAAGCACTTCCTGCTTGAGTATTCATTATTACCTTTGATAAGGAATTCGTCATTAAGGGTAGTAGGGTTTAATGTATATTGTACTGATCCTTGTCCTATTACAAGTTTTTGTAGATAATTGTCCACTAATAACTACGAGAAGAGCTACTTCTAATTTTCACTTTATCGGTACATAAATGTGCTAATCTCAATCTGGCTGTACCTTCTACAAAGGGAAATGAAAGCCAGCCAGAAAGGTATAACAACTTGCTGTGTGAGGAACGTGTGATCAGCCCGGCAATTCTGATTGGTTGTTGATCGTATCTCGATGATGATGATTGTATGGAATTTATAATGCATGACATCTGTAATCACCTTGTTCACGCTGTATTTTAATCGCGGGTTTACAATATCCCACTCTTATGTAAGCTTTAGAAGTAAAATAAGTGAGGCTTTTTGCAGCTAGATCTATAATTGCAATGCTTGATTTGGTATTTTTTTTTTTTTTTTTTTTTTTTGTTAGAGCGGGGGAGATTAGAAACGCACTGAAACAATGATGAAAAAAAAAAAAAAAGTTAAATCTGTGTTTTTTTCATTTTTCCTTTTCATTTCCTAATCTTTCACAATTTTTATCTATTCCCAAAAATAACGCATTAAAAAATGCCTACAGTTTTCAGTAAAATAATAAATAAGGTTGCCTGCCATACTCATAGACACACTGAAAAACATAATACTGAGAAGCATACTAGCACTGAACATCATCATGAAAATCACAATATATTCCATATTAAAGGCGCTTCGCCTGCTGCTGCTGCCATCACAACTCATGTTTTTGGATATAGAGATGGGATAAAAGATAATTATGTAGAACCTCCCTTAGGTAAATTATTACAAAATAATTGATTCGTTTTATACATTAATCGAAATATCAATGTATTTGCATATGTAGTGCCTCCCACCCAGAATACACCAACAAAAGAACCAAGTATCAGTCATATTATGCCTTCTCTTCCTCCTGAACCTAATAATTCAAACGGAGGCTCGTCAGAACAAAATACAAAATCTTCATCTCAAACTACAAACTGTAAGTTTTGACTTTCTTGGTATAGAATCCTACTAATAAAATTATTCAGCACATATTTATCCTGGCCAACTTCCTTCGACCCCGCCAACAACCCCGGGAGGTTCATTCTTAGTAGAAAATAATCAGCCAGCTCTAACACAAAACGAAGAACCCTCCACTCCTATAGACAATGACGTTACACGGCCTGATGTTCAGCTTAAATTAGACAACTTTGAAATATTGAGAACATTAGGAACAGGATCTTTTGGTAGAGTTCATCTGATACAATCCAAAATCAACAAAAGGTATTATGCTCTTAAAGTATTGAAGAAAGCTGAAATTGTCAAGTTAAAGCAAGTTGAACATACAAACAATGAGCGCGCTATCCTGCACAGCATTCAGCATCCTTTTATAGTCAATTTCTGGGGAAGTTTTCAAGATTCTCTAAACTTGTATATGGTATTGGATTACGTTCCAGGCGGTGAACTCTTTTCAGTCTTACGAAAAGCAAAGGTAACCGTTATACCCTAAACCTGGGTCACGAAGAAGACTATACTAATTATGATTTTGATACACAGAAATTTAGTAATGACGTAGCTAGATTTTATGCGGGTGAAGTATTACTAGCCATTGCCTATTTGCACAGTAAAAATATTATTTATCGTGATCTGAAGCCAGAAAATCTACTTTTGGATGCGCATGGACACATAAAAATCACTGATTTTGGTTTTGCCAAAATAGTACCAGACATCACTTGGACCTTGTGTGGTACACCGGATTATCTAGCTCCTGAAATTATACAAACGAAGGGGTACAGTAAAGCGGCTGATTATTGGGCTTATGGTGTACTTATCTATGAAATGTTGGCAGGGTATGTACCATAAAAAAAAGGCAATATAGCATGCTTTACTGAACAATTATTATACTCTTAAGTTACCCACCGTATTATGACGACAATCAATTTAAATTGTACGAGAAAATTTTAACCACAGCACCACAATATCCTTCATCAATCGATGCAACAGCGAGAGATTTACTTAAACATTTGTTGACAACCGACTTAACTCAACGGTACGGTAATTTGAAAGCGGGCTATTTTGATATTAAGAATCACAAGTGGTTTGCCCCCATCGATTTTGAAGAATTAGCTCAGCGCAAAATTAGGCCACCTCATATTCCTCACTTGAAGGGTGCTGGTGATGCCAGTAACTTTGACAAATACTCTGAGGAAATCTATCCGTATGGAATTCATCAACAAGATCCATATCGTGATCAATTCCCTGACTTCTAAGGAACTTCCATTTTATGTACATATATTTTCCAAATAGTTTGTTTCTAACACACACACACTGTATGTATTCAGATAATAAAAACATTGTAAATAGAAAAAATCAGTCAGGATATATTTGTCGTTTATATTCTTTTGTCACGATACCTGTGTCAGATAAACGTGGATAAGGATGTAATTTGACTGGGATAATGAAGTTGTAAGCACTACACACCCCGCTCATGTTAAATTGGGCTTCTTGCTAAATGACGCTTTTCAAATTTGGCTTAACGTCAAAATATGCTTGTCCGGAACTAAATCCAATCCAATTGGTCTAGTAGCAATACCAACGTGTAACCGTCGCGCGTTCAAATTATACTTATCATCCAGCCAAACAGGTCGCGTAAGGTGTGTATTTCCCTTTTTATAATCAAGTCAGATTCATTGACAATCTCAGAGACATTGGTAGGTGAAGGTTACATTAAAACTACCATTGAACTTTATAATGAACCAAATTCTCATTTTTCGGCCCATTGGTATAGACATTTGTGTAATTATTCAACTGTTTTTTATATTATGCGAGATTTAGTCATCGTCAGCACATTTATCAAACTACTCTTGATACCAGCTTAGTACGTTCGAGTCTTCATAAATTCACTTTGCGTACCGAGAAATAGATCTAAACAGCTTTTTTTTTCTTTTTTTTTTTAAAAAAAATAACAATAATAATAGTCGATCTACTGACTTTGAGGTTCACCGAAACTGGTTAGCTATCACACATAGCCTTCCCATTAACAAGTGGTATCTGGAGGTAAGCGTTTCACTAATAATAATATGGGGTTAAAATATAATTGTTTAACTCTAAATTATGGCATCCTTTTTTAGAACACATCAGAATGGACTTTGGATTACCCCCCATTTTTTGCTTGGTTTGAGAAATTATTGAGCATGTTTGCGTCTCTGGTTGATTCCGAGATGCTCAAGGTTGATAATCTTGGTTACGCTAGTAGTGAGACAATTATATTTCAAAGATTGACGGTTATTATCAGCGAATTGGTACTGTATTGGGCATTAGTGAGGTAAATATGTGATATAACACAAAACGAGAATTGCATATTAATTTAACACATGAACAAGATATGCCAAGTATTTCGGCAATAAATACGTTAATTGGGTCATAGTGGGATCTTTGTTTCTCCATCCTGGTCTTATAATTGTTGATCATATTCATTTTCAATATAATGGTTTTCTGTACGGTATTTTGGTTTTGTCAATTGTAGAAGCGAAAAGAGTAAGTAACACAACTGCTAGTAGTAGACATGTAGAGTTTGACTATCTATGTATAGGATAATTTACTTTTATCAGGCGTCCTTTTTGCTATATTGCTAAACTTCAAACATATCTACTTGTATATGGCGCCTGCTTATTTTGTGTACCTCTTAAATGCATACTGTTTTGTCAAAGTTAATGAAGAAGCAGGTATATAATGAAGAAATAACTTACTTGTACTACTTTACTGAAATTTTTTTAAAAACAGGGCATCAATTTTCTTTCAAAAGGTTAATTTTATTGGGAGGTTCTGTTTTAACCATATTTGGGATTTCCTTTGGACCCTTTATTTATTTTAATCAGCTTCCCGCAGTTTTTGGCCGTCTCTTCCCATTCACCCGTGGACTCTGCCACGCTTATTGGGCTCCAAATTTTTGGGCGCTTTATTCTGGTGCAGACAGAGTTTTAATTATTGGTATTTATGCTCCTCTCCTACCCCCTTTTTTTTTTCGTTTACTCAAATTTAAACTTTTTCTGCCAAATTAAGCTGCCAAGAAATTCGGATGGAGCTTAAATGAAGATGCGATCACTTCTATGACAAGAGGCTACGTTGGTGATACTCAATTCGCTGTTTTGCCTACCGTTGAAGCTATTCATACAATGATCATCACTGTGCTGGTACAATTGGTAAGCATATCCGGTCAGCACCTTCCCTTTTTGATATCGGATATTTATTTATATCGATTGTAGATTGTATTGCAGAAATTGTGGAGAAAGCCAACATTTAACAACTTTTTATCGGCTCTTACATTATGTGGATTTGCATCCTATTTATTCGGGTGGCATGTTCATGAAAAAGCTATCATGATTGTACTGATTCCCTATGGGTATGGTGTGATCATAAATAATTTAAGCGCTTTTATCCGAAACACGGCTTTACTCACTCCCGATAACGTTTAATAGATTAATGGCAGCCAATAGCAAGGTCAATCTACGCGTCTTGATTGTTTTGAGCGCCGCAGGCATTTGTTCATTATATCCATTGTTATTTCGCTCTGCCGGTAAGGGATAATAATTCTACTTTCAATATTAGTTAATCTCAGGGTTTGTTGAAATGATTAACTCCGTTTCTTATTAGAAACACCTATCAAAATTACTCTTACATTGCTATGGTTCTGTGCAGTGATACCCGGTTTAGCATACAGCCTTCAAATGTAAAGTTATTACTTACCCTTCATATTGAAAACAATTGATCTAAATCATCCCATGTAGGCCATTGAAAAATCTATTATCTGCCCTTGAAGTGAATTATTTATACGGCTTGATCGCACTTCAATTATACACGGGATTTATCCATGACATAATCTTTCAGGACAACCGCCTTCAGTTTTTACCCTTGATGGTGACAAGTTTATATTGCGGGATCGGAATCGTTTATGGCTGGGCCTACTTTATGTTGGATTACTTGATGACTTAATAAACAACCCTTTTTTTTGGATTATCAAATCGATTTTTTTGTTTGAGAATAAAAAGTAGATGAAAATGTGTACCTGTAACAGTGAAAAAAAAAATAAAAAAAAACCTTATCAAAGGCTAAATGAAAGATCCCCACAGTTATTCCTATATGAGGATATTCCAGCGGTGAATGGGCACCTGGGAAGAAGTGGGATAAAAATTTGATGTTCATATAAAACTATCCCCCATGCCAGTTTGGAATAGTTTTTTATTTTATTTTTATTTTTCTGTATATCTATTTTTTATTTTATTTTTCTAAAATCATGAACTCTTTGGAATCTAAATTTCCAAAGTACATGGTGTACTGTGTCTTTATCGCTTGTTTAGAAGCTTTTTGTAATGGTTGGGTCATTGGTTCTGCAAATGTTCCGGGTACCGTCACTCATATCTGTGAAAACGGTATGAATCAAGTAGCTAGCAAAGGTCTTCCCGATTGTTTACCTATGAATACCGCTTTATGGTAAAAACCAAAGATGACACTAAGTTCTTCCTGCCTCTATATACTTAGCTTTTTTTTATATGTATATTCTCATTAGGGGTTTTGCTGTTTCATCTTTCTGTGTTGGTGGTCTTCTTGCATCCCTCTTTGGAGGTGGTATCCAAGAGAGATATGGTCGTAAATTTACCATTATAATCAACAATGCAGGCTTTATTGTAGGTTCTCTTCTTTGTGCTGTCTCTGTACACCAGGCCATGTTCATCATCGGCCGTATTCTTTGTGGTCTTTCTTGTGGCCTTGGGTCATTAGTTGTACCCACTTACATAGGTGAAGTCTCTACCATTAAGGGCCGCGGCACAATGGGTTCCTGTAACCAGTTCTTAGTTGTGATTGGTATTCTATTAGCCTCTGTTATCGGTCTCCCTCTTGCCACCGTACCACTTTGGCGTATTAATTACGCTATCCCTGCTTTCCCTGCCATGTTTCAAGTCTTGATGATGCCCACCTGCGTTGAATCTCCTCGTTGGCTAGTCTCTAAAAACCGAATTCAAGATGCACGGGAGGCTCTTCAACGTCTTCGTGGCGATTCTAAAATTGAACAAGAATTTTTCGAAATCGTAGAAGGACAATTGGGTAGTGCTGCTGCCAACTTATTACTTAAAGGCATTGAAAACCAGGATGAAGGCATCAAGATTATTGATTCTAAAGATCACCCTGATATTACTACTGAAGAGAAGGGAGAAACAGGTGTTCGCTCTGCCATGTCCATGATTGAGGTCATGCGAGATCCAGTAACTCGTAGAATTGGTTTAACTGTGTTTGTTCATCATATTATTCAACAACTTTCTGGTATGAATGCTGTCATGTATTATTCTACTTCAATCTTCAAAATTGCTTTTGATGAGAACTTTGCTCAAATTATGGCAATTATTACCACTGTTGTTAACTTTATTGCAACAATTGCTGCTATCTCTGTTATTGATCGTTTCGGTCGTCGTCCGTTGTTATTGATTGCCGAGGCTGGTACCTGTATATTTTCTGTTCTATTAGTGATTGGTTACAAGACAAACACACCAGGTCTTCTTGTTGCATCTGTCTTTTTGTATGTTGCTTCTTTTGCTGTAGGTATTGGTCCAATTCCTTGGTTGATTACGTCTGAAATGACACCTACTGCTGCAGCCTCTTCTGTCGGTGCTGCTTCCACCTGTATTAACTGGTGTATGAATTTCTTAATCGGTCAAATCTTTCCCGTCATCTTTGCCGCCATTCAAGGTTGGTCTTTCCTTATCTTTGCCTTTATCTGTTTCTTTGCTTTTATTTTCACTTTCTTCTTCCTTCCCGAAACAAAGGGCCGCTCTCTTGAATCCATTGTTAAGGAATATGAAAAGTATAGATAATTTTTTTTATATCCCATTTTGTGCATACAACAATCATCATCTTTATTTTTTCATTATTTTATCTCTTACATGCTTGTCAAGCAATACATCAATAAATAGTAGCTAGTACCCTTTTTTTTTTTTTGTAATTTACAACATGTAGTTAAAATGCTAAGTTTCCTTTCAGTGAATGTAGTTATTTATTCTCTTATTGATGCTGATGATTGAAGACCTATTTGGTATGCACTAAATTAAACCTAGCCCAAATTGTTCCTTTGATGGTAAAAAAAAAAAGTATTTGAAAAATGGCATGTTGTTTCATTTTATTTAGGTTTGTTCTGGATACCCCCTTCCCCGCTGCATAATTATTCCTGAGAAGAAGGATAAAACTTCAATTGTCTTTTGTAGGGCTGGAAACAATCTACACAATTATAAGCAATGGCCTATTCACAATGTTAGAAAAAAAAGAGACAGATGTTTGTAAATCCAATGAATTCTACTCACTTCAAGATTGATATTTCTCAATTCCCCGGGGTGATCGGTCACGCCATTAAAGGTTTTAGTGCTTTCACACTGTTTACAATAGAATTCAGCTTTACATACCAATGCAGCTCCTGCAGCCGCCTCTTCATCTTCGTAAACTTCAATTTCTACTTCATTAAAGTGATCGATAATCGTAGTCAAATATCCTTTCGTGATATTTTGTATCTGGCTGAATGTAGGAAGTTGCATTTTATGATGTGGATTGCTAAAAGAAATTTTTTTTTGAGAGGCACCTATTTCTGAGCTATATATACATTTACCCTTATAAAATACAATGGAAATAGATTTAACAACGTTGTATATTATCCATTGTTATCAAAGACTCTTGTTCATGACCCCATTATTAAAATGTATTGTTTGCTGATGTCATAACAACACGCATTATTGGACAACAGTTTTTTTTTACACTTTCTGTATGGAAATAGTTGTATAAATATATCAAATGACGGATAGCGAGGTTTGTATATATTTATTTACTTATTTACCATGCAAGCATCATCAACACAACAGACTAGCAGCTATTTTTCTGTATCAAGGCAAAGTAAAACGGCGGTTAGTACAGTTATCCCAAAGAAAGTCGAGAGGAATGACTACATGATCAAGTGGGACATTGTGGTTTTCAACTTAAGACCACAAACTGCAGTTTCCAAATACGCTTGGTGCTACCTGACTGCATTAGATAACGGCTCATACTGCTCATTATTTCCGTACTTTTAACCTGACAAAGATTACATCCCTTGTTGTGTATCTGCAAAATCAACAACACAATGAACATATAAATTAAAAGGTATACATAAATTTGGGGCGCGGCTCCTTTGATAAGGCCATAAATCATGTTGCAATGCTCTAGCAGTTTAATTTATGTAGCCCGCATTGGTATCATGTCAGGTGCCGGCGGTGGTTAAATAATAATATATAATTAAAATAAAAAGGGGAACGGCCATGCAATGCTGACTCTATTTGTTTGCCATGGTGAAAGTCTACACAATCGGCATTGGGTAAACACTAATATATACAATTAAGACCGCGTGTAAAAAATATTCAATTGTTTTATATATAGAGGCCCATCTTGCTCTGGGAAAACAGTAAGATAAATAAACTCTTATCTTTATAGAATACTAACAACCCACCCAAGACTGTGACACGTATCCTGCGACAGATTCTTAAAAACACGGCTATTATTTACCAAGACGATTACTACAAAGTAAGGAAATCCCCCAAAGAAGGTTGACTCCCAAAATTAAAGCTAGTGTCTTTATTTGTAGCCTGAATCTCAAGTACCCATCGATGAAGCAACACAGCTTGCTAATTGGGACTGCCCTGAATCCGTCGATTTCACTGAGTTCGCAGAAAAGATACATTACGCACGTACACATGAAGGAACCTTACCTGAAGGTTTCAAGTCCAATGAAGAAAGCAATGTTCATGACGGTTCCAGTTTATTAAGCCCTCAGGTAGCGGACCAACTCGCTCACATCCTGGCACCTTTTGCGCAAGATCCCAGTGCAATTTTTGTCATTGTCGATGGATTTATGCTTTATTGGGATGATAGAGTATCGCAACAGTTGGATTGCAAAGTAAATATCACGGGCACTTTTGAAACACTCAAGTCAAGACGCGAGAAACGTCAGGGATACCATACGTTGGAGGGTTATTGGGTTGATCCACCGGGGTACTTTGAAAAGATTGTATGGCCTGAATATCTTCGCTTAAATGAACAAGCTGCTACTGTGGAGGATGTATTATCTCTGAGCACAGATGAAAATAGCATAGACGAAACTGCCTTAAAAGTAGCTGATAAACTTATTACCATGTTGTAGACAAAAGAAACAAAAAAAACTTTTTATTTACGGATGAGGAGAGAGAGAGGCAAAAAGAAGGTCTATTATAATATACAATTTTGGGGGTTTGGATTGATTTTTGGCAAAGAGAAAGAGAAAGAAAAATTACAGAGATTTTGTTACTACACCGTTCAGCCTGTCTAATAATTCTTGATAAGGTTCTATTTTAGTTGGATCCCTATTGGCAAGCAATAAGCGTTCTTTCGCTAAGGTTGCAACTGAATTAGATTGTATACTTTTTCTTGCTGGTGGTGTGGAGAGAGTTTGAGACATATTACTTAAGGATACAAAAGCTCCTAGTGCAGATTTGGTATCACCTAAATCAAGAAAAGCTGATACGAGGGTATACATAGTTTCAGAATTCGGCTTCACTTGAGTATCTTTCATAGATTTATATAATTGCTGTAAGGTGTTCAATTTCACAGTTTGTTCTGGATCGACTTCTTCATCATACAAGTGAAATTTAGTGGATTTCATAAAGGATCCAAATAAAGTGTTGTATATCGTGATGGTTGGTTTGATACCCAATGTCTCCATATTATAAAGCACTCGAATCGCTTCATCCCGTCTATTATCGTGAACCATTAAATCAATGTAGATCCTATAGCTTTCAGCATCTGTTATTGGCACTTGTTTTAGCGCTGGTTGTGTGGTTGAGTTGATCTTTGATTTATGTTTCTTCTTCTTCTTTTTCTGGTCCTTTGAATAAGCTTCGACCATCTGTTCAAACATGGCGTAGGTCCTGTCCTTAAATCCATTACATGCATACCCTGACATCACCACGTTCCATATCGCTGTATTTTTGGCCATGGTATTTAATCCGTTATTTCGAATGTCGTTCAGCATATGATCCATTCCACTCACATCACCCATCTTTCCCATTGAATGCAATAAAGACGAATAGGTGTAGACGTCAGGCTGAAGATGACGAGAAACCATATCATGATACAATCTCTGAGCTGTTCTAATATCTGACAGTTGCACTGCAATATCAATCAAAGTATTGAATGTCACGACGGAGGGTTGTACGGGTTCCTTTTGGATAATTTCGCCTGCTTCTGTCACCAACTCTGGTTTTTGCATGTCTTCGAATATTTTCAATGCGTCCAAGAGATGGTGGGGGTGTAAGTTGGGCACAGTTTTACCTCCCACCCAATGAATCAATGAATTGTATTCGTTTAAGCGTAACTGAAAGCCACGTTTTCGCATGTCGTCTGTCAGAGCTGTTAATCGAAGCAGGTTTTTTTGACTGGCACGAGCTCGAATGGTGTATAAAAAGATGTGGTGAAAATTTTTGCGAGTTAGGGTAGAGAGTAAGTCGTTGGTGTAGAGGTAGGTATACAAGGGCCAAATGCAATCAATGTCTTGTGTTGAAAGCGAACGATAAAAATCAGCAAGAAGCGCGGGTTTATTAGTGTGGACTTCGGTGCTTGTTTCTCGAGCGGTCTTCAATGGTGAAGGAAACAGGGTTTGGTATGATTTAGAAAAGAGAGAAGGTCTCGATAAAAGTGGGGGGAAGAGAAGTGTTTGCGTGCAATATATACATGGACTAGGCACGTTTAATCGATGCCAAAGCCTTCGCATCGTACTATTGGTAATGTAACTAGAAAAGGAGTACCTTTATTTTATTTTTTTAGGGCGTACTTTTTTGCTTGATAGTCTTACGTGAAGTTGAAGGGTAAAATAAAATAACAGGCATGCCACCCACCCACCACAACGGGACGTCACAAAAAAAATGTGACTCGGCCCCTACATGTTTTTTTTAAACAGCCGCATTCTATTCTTTTAGCTGAAAGGGCATCCATGAGGGGTTGCTGTCAAAAGTGCCTGGATAAAAGTAACCATTGTTTGGAACGGTGCTACATGATTCCATCAAAAGAAGAAAAAAAAATTAGAGCGTGACACAGAAATAGAGTATAAGGGTTTATGAAACACATGTAAATTTTTTATTATTTAATAAACAAAAAAAAAAGCTGATTTAATAACCAAGAGCGGCAATGGCAGAGTTGATTTCCTTGATGGAATCAGCCTTGGACTCAACAGCCTTCTTTTGGATGGCAGCGAGAGCAGTCTTACGTTGGTAGTAAGCAGCAGACTTGGCCTTACGCTTCTCTTCGAGCTTGGCAACAACATCTTGGTACTTCCATCCGACTTCGTGAGAGACACGACCAATGGTGGTGTACTTACGTCCGGGCTTAAGACGGAGGACACGAAGAGCAGCAGGGATAACCATGCGCTTGACGCGATCATAAGGAGCGGGGACACCTTCGAAAAGCTTAATGCGATCCAAGGCAGCGGCACCACGAGCAGTCTTGTGAGGAACCATACCACGGATGGCCTTATACAAGATACGAGAAGGAGCACGGAAATGGAAAGGACCACGGGTGGGGTTGACAAGACAACGCTTGTTGAGGTAAGCGTGGTACTTCACTATATATATTTGTTAATCCCTCTATTCTATCCTCTTCAACATACGTTAGTCTACATACACTTGTTACGGAAGAATTCACCAGAAACGTTTAAAGCTTCACATCTGACAACAACAACCTTTTGGCCGTTGAGGGCTTGCTTAGAAATGATACTGGCAAGACGACCCAACAAATGACCTATTCATTATATGTTAACCCAAGCCATTCCTTTTTTTTTTCTTTTTTTTTTTCTTTTTTTTACCTTTGCCATCGATAACAATAGTCTAAAAAAAACAAAAATACGCTACGTTAATAACACTTTCCACTTGCCGCGCATTCATCATTTACCTTTTCGAAAGTAGACATGGTTGAAATTTCTATGAGAAAAAGAGAGGGAGCAAAAATTTTCCAGTAAGCCGCCTTGTTTTTCTGGCCCTCTGGCGGTTTCCTAAGCCACCCTGCAAACAAAATTTTTTATTTTCATTGCAAGTCACATCCCATCCCGCCTCCCAAATCATTGAAGGCCCTCAACCTTTTTTTTTTTCTTTTCACTCATGGCTTTTTTTTTCACTCATGGCTTTTTTCTTTTCAACGACACACAGCATCAATCAACACGACCTCGCCAACGCTTTTTTAGATCTTGGAACTGTAGACTCACAGAAATATACTTGAATCGAAATGGAAACTTGGATTACCGATTAACAAATGGATCTGTCTTTGATTTTACTTGCCTGCCATACTAGGTGTTTTTTTTTTCTCTTTCACTCATAGAATTGCAAACGCAATATCATATCAACCTGTCTCTTTTTATTGCGACAATGTAATTTCGCATTGGGATGTCTGCTTTTCTGCCATAGTTTGTCTGTTTTAAAAATAATACGGCTGCGCATGCGTAGACATAATAACGAAAAAGGGTTGGTTTACATCTCCTTCTTACAAGACATGCACGTATCATTTTTTCTAAGAAAAAAAACCACAATTTACACGTGTGGAACGCGTTTGCCAGATAGAAATAGGCAACAGCGATGACAATCACTGACATTGATAGTTATCTATCTAATAGAAAATACCAGACATGATTTTGCATTGTGTCAACATCTTGTTAATGGGCTATATGTTTCATTTGAATGTTATCATATCCGATAAACTTTCAAATCTGTAGCGTTTTACATTGATAGTGTTTTTTACTTTGAGCTTTTTTTTTTCCAGCTCATCCTTCCTACCATTGCAATGATTACGTAGGCCCCACAACCAACGATAATCCTTGAATACGTGTATAAAGAGAACCGTTTATATTCTCTTTAAAACGTTGTGATTACTTTCACAATTCGATATATGTCAAACTTGTAACAACTTTGAGGTACACAAGTGTCTGTGTGCTGTATATACTCTCATCTGACACATAAAATCTGTGGGTATTACATATAATTGTACAGGATGGTATAATGCTTCAGTCCTCAACTCCATTAACACAATTTGGCAAATTACGCATTGAAAGATAGAGTCGTTGTCATTCGAAATTTCTAACGTTACTTCGTATCTTTGAAGTAGCGACTTTTACAACAGACATTTCTAATGATTCATGTAATGTAGATTGAGCTTTACTGAGCACTTCTTTTTTGGATAATTTAAGGTAATCATAACCTCTGTAAATCTGTGGGTAAAAGTAGTCCAATGAAATCTAGAGACTACTCGTATATTGGGATTTTTTATACATGTAATATTGGTTGGGATAAGAAATAAGTACCTGTCGAGATCAGTAACATTCATTTAATTGAATGAAAGATGGTGTCCAGTGGTGATGGATACATATTACTTGCGCTTATGGTAACTTTATATCGAGTGAAGGGTGTAGCATATGTAAACTGTAAGCTTTAAGCGATTAAAATGCCCGGAAAAAAATAAAACTACGATCGCACAAACCTTCTTTCTACTACGTAAAACCCAAAAATGGAATGGAGATCACCCGTAGGTAGCACCACCTTTAAAATGCGTAGCAATAGTCTTGAATAAAAGGAGAATATCCAATCTTATTATTTTAAAAACAAAGTAGAAAATTGCTTATTGTAATCAAATATAGCTCGACTATAATTTGAGTGGATGCAACATTGGTATAGACGAGTATTCCAATAGTCTTTTCTTTATATTTTGCTTAATAATCAAAAGGTATGCTGATCAAGTTAAGTTTGATACAATGACATTAGACCCAAAGCTCACTTTCCAAGCTTATGATCTTAATTTGTCAACGGTTATCGTGAATGTAGAATGCACAACTAGCCTAAAAGTTTTTTCTTGTTTGCTTTGTTTTTGCTTAAGAACGGCCTGCGTGTTCGTTTGTCCAAAACAAGATTAAATTCGTCATCGACACAGCTTTTGTTCAGGTTTGAGGTAACACACGACAAAGTCTATTTTTCTGTTTTTCACTTAAATAGGGAAAGATATTTTCTTTTTCTTTGATTTTGTTTTTAATTATTTAACTCTCACACACACACACACACATCATCAAAATGGCTGATACAATTGTTTGGAACACAACCGCTGAAGAGGTCATCAAGATCTACAAAACAGACCTAAGTGGTAAAGTAGTCATTGTTACTGGCTCCAACGCAGGTATTGGATTAGAAATCGCCCGTGTTCTCTCTCTCGCTGGTGCCAAAGTTATCATCCCTTCTCGTACACTTGAGAAATCCCACGAAGCTGTCGCCACTATTCATGAAACCGTTCCTCAAGCCGACCTTATACCTATGCAATTAGATTTAGGTGATCTTGCCACTGTTCGTAAATTTGCACAAGATTTCCTTGCCCTCAATCTGCCACTCAATATTCTGGTCAATAACGCAGGAATGATCATTGACCACAAAGTCTTTACCAAAGACGGCTTCGAGTCACAATTTGCCATAAATCATCTGGGTCATTTTTTACTGACCCAACTCCTGGAAGAAAAAATTAAAGCCAGTGCGCCATCTCGTATCGTCATCACCAGTTCTTGTCTCCACTCACAACTCAACCCTATCACCGGATTGGATTTCGATAATCTGAATGGAGAAAAGGAAGGTTATAGTCAGTTAGCAGCCTACGGTAAAAGTAAATTATGTAATGTCTATCATGCAAAAGAACTTCAGCGTCGATTTGATGCCCAAGGTGTGGATGTGACCGTCACCAGTCTTCATCCAGGTAGTGTCAACACCAAGATGAATAACGGAATTACCTTTCCTATGATCAAAGATATGTGGAAGCATCTTCGTAATTACAGGTTGAGCATGTCAGAGCTTACGAGAAACAAGGATACAAAGGCCGGTGCCTCTACGTCTGTATTGTGTGCAGTGGCTCCCGATGTGGTAAAAGGTGCTTTCTATAGCCATAATAAAATTAACACGGACGCAGTGCATGAATTAGCTGACGATGAGGAACCAGCTAAAAGATTGTGGGATCTTTCAGAGAAATTGCTGTCTAAATAATTATAATAAAAAAATAGTTTTGTAAAAATAGTAATTTTAAGTAATCATCTGAGATACATAATAAATATGAGGTGTCCTGAAATTTATTACATTTGATTCCATTGTTTAATGTGATAAATCAGGGAACAGGTTTATACTGCCGAGAAATGTGTAACTTGGTTAAAAACGTTGGCTCCTTTTTCTTCTAGTGATATATACTCAAAATACTCGTACATAACGATATTTTGTTGTCGAGTGAAGTGTTTGAGCCTATATGAATTGGCAACACTTGTACCTTTTAGTCTTTGGGTCTGCAGGAGTTACGGGAATTAGAATTCGGTTATGTGTAACTCAGTAAATGGCTGCGGATCACATGTCGTTCGTCCAAGTATAAGGGTAACGATTGGAATTCCAGCTTGAATTAACTATTGAGAGCAAAAAAAAAAAGAAAAAGAGACAGCGATCTTCCTATCGATCAATGAATTAAATAATGTCAAAACTTTTTACAAATATCCATCTTATGTATACATAGACCATCGCGGCAATCTCAATATCCTTATTGTACCGCTTTTTGCCCATATTTTCATTTTTATACACTCATATAAATGAATTTTTCTTTCTATAAGTAAGTCTCAAAATAATTGGAACTTTTTTCATCGTGCTAAGCACGAGCCTCATTTGTTTTAAACGGAGCAGAAAAAAAGGGGGGGCTATCGGTAACACTGTTGAAGTCCACGGTTGTGGTAAAGACATGATCAGCAAACAGAAGACATAGCTTCATTCGTTGTCCTAAAAAAGAAGAAGAAAAAAGTGGAAGTTTCATTCTTTTAATTAAATACTGATTATGATGATTTATCATCAACCGGTAAACTGATCGTATTTAGTAAAAATACGTGTACTTTTCTAGACATGTCATCGACTTTTGTTGTAAAACCAGTCAAGTCATCTGACTCATCGGTGTTATAACCCTTAACCGCAGTATATTATCCAACACTAGAGCTTGACCGCGGTACAACTGCAGTACTGCGGCAACATAGTAAAAACATATAAATATCAATCAATTATCATTCAATAAACTTTATCTTTATTTTCAATCAAAAAGTCTGTTAAACAGTTTTAGCAAACGGAATTCTCTATACATAATTCCCTCTAATAGCTTTCTCGCCAGTCACTTGGTCTATGTTTAACAACCGACTTCAAGCTTATTTTACTTTGCTATTTGTGTCCACATTTAAAGTTACACACATCGAAGTTTTCTTTTATTTGTTTTATTTAAATAAGATTATATAAATTTTTCTTTTCTTTTTCTACCAATTAATTCACATCATCGATAAAATGGCTGATACAATTGTTTGGAACACAACCGCTGAAGAGATCATCAAGATTTACAAAACAGACCTTAGTGGTAAAGTAGTCATTGTTACTGGCTCCAACGCAGGTATTGGATTAGAAATCGCCCGTGTTCTATCTCTTGCTGGCGCCAAAGTCATTATCCCTTCTCGTACACTTGAAAAGTCTCACCAAGCTATTGCCACTATTCATGAAACTGTCCCCCAAGCCGATCTCATTCCTATGCAATTAGACTTGAGTGACTTTGCCACCGTTCGTAAATTCGCACAAGATTTCCTCGCCCTCAATCTGCCACTGGATATTCTGGTCAATAATGCAGGCATTGTCATTGAACAGAAAGTTCTTACCAAAGATGGCTTCGAATCCCAATTTGCTGTGAACCATCTGGGTCATTTCTTACTAACCCAACTCCTAGAAGAAAAAATTAAAGCTAGTGCACCTTCCCGTATCGTCATCACCAGTTCTGCTTTCAATGCACAGTTCAACCCTATCACCGGATTGGATTTTGACAATCTGAATGGAGAAAAGGAAGGCTATAGTATGCTGTGTGCGTATGGTCGAAGTAAATTGTGTAATATTTACCATGCTAAAGAACTTCAACGAAGATTTAACGCCCAAGGTGTGGATGTGACCGTCACCAGTCTTCATCCGGGCAATGTCAAAACGAAAATGAATGGCGGTGCTACTTTTTCCATCTTGAAAGATTTGTTGAAACATATTCGTCGTGTTAGTTTAACCATTTCGGACTTCATGAGTCCCAAGGATACAAAATTAGGTGCTTCTACCTCGGTGTTATGTGCTGTGTCACCCAATACAGTGAAAGGTGCCTTTTATAATAACAATAAGATAAACACAGATCTTTTACATGAAGAAGCAGAAAACGAGGAAGCCGCTAAAAGATTATGGGATCTTTCAGAAAAATTACTGTCTAAATAATTATAATAAAAAAAAAATAGTTTTGTAAAAATAGTAGTTTTAAGTAATCATCTGAGATACATAATAAATGTGAGGTGTCCTGAAATTTATTACATTTGATTCCATTGTTTAATGTGATAAATCAGGTAACAGGTTGATACCGCCGAGAAATGTGTTAACTTAGTTAAAAACGATGGCTCCTTTTTCTTCGAGTGATATATACTTAAAATACTCGTACGTAATGATGAAGTCTTTTGTTGTCGAGTAAAGTGTTTTAGCGTATATGAATTGGCAACACTTGTACCTTCTCGTTTTTTTTTTAGGGTCTGCAAATGTTACGGAAATTTGGTTTCGTGTAACTCGGTAAAAGGCTGCGGATCACATGTCGCTCATCCAAGTATGAATGGAACGAATGGAGCTTCAGCTTATGAACAAAATTGATTCGAAGCTTTATACAACTGTCCATCTTGTATATACATAGGCCAACACAGTAATCTCAATATCATTGATGTACCTCTCTCTGTCCATAATTTCATTATCAAAATACAGACATACAAATGCGTCCTCTCCTATCTACGGGCATGTATCAAAATACTTGGAACTTTTTTTTTCATCATGCTTTGCATCAGCCTCATTTGTTTTGAACGGAGCAGAAAAAAAAAAAAACGACTATCGGTTACACTGTTAAAATGCGCAATTGTGGTAGTAAGACATGATCAACAAAAACAGAGGAGGCACAGCTGGATTCATTGTCTTGATGAAGCTATAATAAAAGAGAAGCACACATCTTTTCCAAATGCTCTATGCATCGTAATAAAAAAGTAAATAGCATCGTGTTCTTTTTTTATAAGAGAACTTCAATGCGAAAAGAAAAAAAGTAGACATGTCTCATCCTTATAAACAAAAGCCTGGTTCTCAAAAACGCTTTTATTGATTTATCATCAACCGGAAAACTGATTGAATTTAGTAAGGATGCGTGTAATTATCTAGACATGTCATTGACTTTGCCATTTGTGTTCACATATAATGTTACACACATCGAAATCTTCATTTATATATATATAGATAAGGTTGTAAGATTTTTTTTTCTTTAAACCGAGTATTCTACATTCTCACACAAAACATCAATAAAAATGGCTGATACAATTGTTTGGAACACACCTGCCGAAGAGATTATCAAGATCTACAAGACAGACCTTAGTGGTAAAGTAGTCATTGTTACTGGCTCCAACGCAGGTATCGGATTAGAGGTCGCCCGTGTTCTATCTCTTGCTGGCGCCAAAGTGATCATCCCTTCTCGTACACTTGAAAAATCTCACGAAGCTATTGCCACTATTCACGAAACTGTCCCCCAAGCCGATCTCATTCCTATGCAATTAGACTTGAGTGATTTTGCCACTGTTCGTAAATTCGCACAAGATTTCCTCGCCCTCAATCTGCCACTGGATATTCTGGTCAATAATGCAGGTATGGTCATTGACCACAAAGTCTTTACCAAAGATGGCTTCGAGTCACAATTTGCCGTAAACTATCTGGGTCATTTCTTACTGGTCCAACTCTTGGAAGAAAAAATCAAAGCCAGTGCGCCTTCTCGTATCGTCATCACCAGTTCCTGCTTAAATGCACAACTCAACCCTATCACCGGATTGGATTTTGACAATCTGAATGGAGAAAAGGAAGGCTATAGTATGCTGTGTGCTTATGGTCGTAGTAAATTATGTAACATTTACCATGCTAAAGAGCTCCAACGTCGATTCGATGCGCAAGGTGTGGATGTGACCGTTACCAGTCTTCATCCGGGTAATGTCAATACCAAAATGAATGGTGGTATTTCTTTCTCGATCTTTAGAGATATGTTGAAACATCTTCGCCGTATTAGTATGACCTTGTCTGAATTGATGAAACCCAAGGATACAAAATTAGGCGCTTCTACCTCGGTGTTGTGTGCTGTGTCACCCCATGTAGTAAAAGGTGCCTTTTATAATCACAATAAGATAGATACAGAATTTTTACATGAAGAAGCAGAGAACGAGGAGGCAGCTAAAAGACTATGGGAGATTTCGGAAAACTTATTAAAATAAAATGAAATAATCCCAATTGTTTAAAAAATGTTACGATTTTATGAACACTTTGTGTCTGTGAGTTTTTTTTTTCTTTTTCAGGTGAGCGGGGCACTGTTACCGATTTTCTTTTTAACGGTCCCACTAAAAAGTGGTGCACGAATTAAAACTTGGTAATCATAAAAAAAACAATAGAGGTCAAAGCGACAGCCCGTGGCACTGTATCACTTTAATCAATATGGCTGGTATAAATGGGTTTTTTCTTTTTATAAAGGATGGGAGCCGTGTGGGATATTTCATGAATTCCTTCTGCCCCACCCCCCCTTTTTCTTCCAGACTTATACAGTTTTAGGTAGCACCCTTTTTTTCCCTCTCGGGTTGCTTTCTGTTTTAAAACTAACCTCAATTTGTTAATTTAATCGTGATTTGATCTAATTTGTGGTCTCTAACAATGACTGTGTGTTTAGCCCTGGCAGCTTTAAATCAATGGCTAAATTATGGTTAGAATAATAAAAATGATACGCATAAAAGAACGGGTAAAGCTATAGTGAGCTTTAATAGAAGCGTAATCTATTATTCAGCTTATATTAAAAGCCGACGCTGATCCCCTTTTCAACATGTTTGAGGTAAATATGCAACTTTTGACTTGCAAAGGATTTTTGTTTTACCGAGAAAACCAAAACATCCTCAAGTCTATTACTAATCGAACAATATATACATTCATGGCCAACTTACTCAGCAAGTCATTCGTCCTTATTCATTGACTGTAATTATGTTATTACTGTTTGGGAAAAGGGCTCTAAAGAAGTCACTCGTTCTTTTAGTATGATTGTAAGCCAATAAAGGCCTTGCATAAAAAAAAATTGATCCGCTGTCCTGATATATAACGTGTTCGCATGTTCAAACCCATTTAAAACCTCCTAAATTTTCATTACCCTCTAAACTTAGAAACTGGTATAAAAATCACAAGTAAATGCCGTCGTTTGAAATGCCTGGGTGATTCACATTATTGACCGGGAAAGTCGTTGGTCCTCTCTTTTTTTTTTTAAAAAAAAAACAGGTTTTCTGATTAATAGGACTAAGAAAGCATGATGTTTTAATATGAATATGTGAGAGGTGACTCTTGGTACGTTAATATTTGGGATATAAGATGTATTTTTTTTTTAATAAGGGATATTCTATCCAAAAAGGAAAAGTAAGTACTAACACACACACACACACACACAATACTAAAGGAAAACTTACGTTAAGTTGACAGTGCGCTTTGATTTGCTCAAACACTTTGAGCAGTTTGCGTCTAGCGCCCAAGGCAGCGACACCTTTTGAGAGTAATGCAGCATCATCCATTTTCAACATGTCTTGCCACTTGTAGTTTTCGAAAATCGGATTGTATTTATGTAATCGCAAACTCCTAAGCCAAGCAGGCACATCTATTTGGTAGGTAAGTATATATATATATATATATAAATGGTGGAGAATTCTTATATATATAGATAGAACCTTACCTTGCAAGAGCTGCATGTCAACGACGTCCCTTTTCTCTTTTGTCTTTATCATAAACCGGTTTTTAGATCCATTACTTTGATCGCTATGATCACTAAAATAACCATTTTCATCGCCTCCAGGACTCAGAAATTGACCATACCTTTGTGGTTGTACGGGGAATAAAGTCGAGGTGGTATCATTATAGACAGACAGGACAACGGGTGGAGATGGGATCTCTTCATTCAAGACCACAGACGATCGATTGCTTTTCCATGGTTCATGGTGGTCTAATGTAGGTGTCCATAACGATGCATTCCAATGCGACATATCGGCTGATTTGGGTCTGGATGGATTCTCCACGACAGTCTGAGGTGGCACTAATCCAAACGACCAATCGTTTTTAAAGAGAGAGGCTACATCCCCTTCAATGACAGATTTTGGTCTCTTTTGTTCAAACATGCTGTATCGTGAGGTTGCCGTGGGGGGTCGTGGGGGTGGAGGAGGTAAAAAATCGTCGTCTAATGTAAATGAGTGTCGTCCAATTCGGTTGGGTCGTCCTGTTTGAAAAGGGATGACAGATGCTAATTTTTGACTGGCTTCTAGCTCTGCTTTCACCATCATGGCACTAGTCAACTGTGTCTGCATGTCTACATTTTTTTTTTTTTTTTTTTTTTTAGGCTCTGTTGTGATGCTTTTATGCAGTTTCTTTTAAATTACCTTTCTCGGGATGAGCAGGAGAGAGTAAGGCAGAGACGGGATCTTTTTGACTGAGCTGTTGAAGGATGACCATGAAAAACCTGATCTGAACCTGTGTAGAGTGTTGAAGAAGTGTATAGATGGTGGCGGTACGTTCTGCTTCATTCAGGTACCGAAACCATTGATCGACGTGTTGAACTTCCTCCTTGTATTTAGGGTCTAGACTTGCGGTTGCCATAGATTCCAAACTACTCTCATACTGTTGCAGGTCCTCAAACCATTGATCCAATACCTGGCCTATTTAAAAAAAACATGTTTTATATCAGTAACAGATAGATTCCATGCAAAGTTTCTCTCTTTTTCTCTCTATTTTTTTTTTACTCTCAGGAGACTTGAAACTGTCTTGTTTCAACATTTCGGAAACGGGTCGTTGATGTCTGTCTGAAGCCACACTACGTAAAGGAGGTCCATCTCGATTTAACATGGAAAACATGTCATTCATGGAGAAAGATGAAGTGGACATGGTGAATAAAGAAAAAAAAAAGAAGAGGAGTAGAAAATATAAGGGGAAGGTTTTTCATTCTAAGCGTTTTATGATTTTTTTTTTTTTGACTCGGGATAAGTTTGCTCCCTTTAGGCGTCTCCCCCCTCACTACAGACAGTGGCAACACGTATCCATGCACAAAAGGGATAAAAATTCGCGCCTCGTGTTTCCATGGGAACGGAGGTGGGAGAGTGGGGGTGGGAGGACAGTTGACAGGTAATGTTTCAAAGAAAGGGAGAATAATAAAAAAGTGAGAGAGAGAGAAAGGTACCGGGTACCGTTTCACAGATTTTTTTTTTTTAAAAAAATTAAATTCATTTATAAATGTCTCCATTTTACTAATTCTTTTCTTATTTCTCTCTCTCTCTCTCTTTTTTTTTTTTTTTTTATATAATTTTTTTTTCTTGTTCTTTACATGACGATCTCTCCTATGTCAATGCCATTTCCTGTAGATGAAGTGAGGGTACGACAAAGCGTGTTTCCGACGGATATCGAAGACCCAATGACATTTCGACCGAGAGCATGTGGTATTGCAGTGGATTTAATCCTGCAACAAGCCAACTTGACGGGTTGGCTGACTAAACATCGGCCACCAACGTTTTCCTTTTTAAAGAATATTAAACGTCGTTATGTAGTGCTGGTAGATCGTATGTTGTACACCTTTAAATCAACGCAACCGGACACGTATCGCGAGTTCTTTGAACTGACAGCGAATACGAATGCATATGTGACAGATCAGGTGACGGGAGCACTCTTTTGTATTGAAGTCAAAAAGAAGGGTCATGAAGATAGTTGGTTTTTACAGGCGGATAACGCAGAGGACATGAAGATGTGGTTAGATCGTATTAAACGAACGATTAGTTGTTTAAGGACGCCAGGTCTGACGGGTACAATAACAAGTCAAAAGTTAGCAGAGATTATGACTGAATGTGAAGAATATTCTACTATTGCAGGCAATCATCGTAGTTCTTCCACTTCTTCTATAAGTGATCTCTCTGTGGCATTTCCTATGCCTCCTTGTTCACCTATTTCATCGATTCATGACTCTATTAATCGAAAGTCATCACAACGTTCGTATTCTATCTCTTCAAATTTACCACCACAATTACCACCACCTACGTCTCTACCACCACCTATTCCATCATACGCATATATATAACCCCCCTCTCCACTTCCCATTTTTCTCTTACATTATTTTATTTCTGTACATATAATATTTTTAATAAAAAGAGGCTTGCCTAAAAAGGAAATAGCTTAAAAAAGCTAAAAAAGTGTGGTCTGTGGAATGGGTATTCAATTTGCCTCTGTTTCCCTTTTTAAGGACCCGGGATGAGGGTGTTTAAAACGTCATTTTACGTGCCCCTCTTTTTTGTTTATTACCGGTCAGAGAAAAGAGAGAGGAACCCCTGCCCTGTTTGAGAAACTGGGAAATCTATTTATGGAAAAAGATCTTCCCAGCTTACAACGTGCTTTCGCTACTAAAATAGAAATTTCTTGTGTTTCTTCCTCCTATCCCCCTTTTGTATGACTCTCTTTTTCTACAACGCCCGTGTGAGAAACAAGTGCAAGAAATAATAGGGGGGGTGATTGCTTATTAAAAAGCTGAGATGAACCTTTTTATAAAAAAAAAAAAAAAAAAAAAAGTCAGCAGACCTACGAAAAAAAAAAAAAAAAAAAAAATTGTTTATATTTACTCTTTTATATTTTTATATATTACTCGTATGTTTAGAAAAAAAAAAAAACAAACGCGTTCTTAAAATACAACAAAGAAAGTTAATATATAAGGAGAAGTCATATTTTTATAACAAAAAGGCGGAAACAGAAAAAAAAACTTGAAAGGTACACGAAAAAAAAATTAAAAACTCCTATCGTTACTGTCTCGCTAAAAACAGTAAAGGTCTCTTTTTTTTTTTTTAGTTTTTCTCGCCCTTTTTTTTTCGTTTTTTTTTTTGTTGTTGTCTTTATCCTTTCCTTTTACTATCTTTTTTTTTTTAAAAAAAAAAAACTTTTTTTCACTCTCCACCCACTTCACATTCATTCCACAAAGACTAAAAAATGAGTTCCTTATTAAATAAACCTACATGGTCTCAACAAATTAACCATCATTCAGAAGAAGAAGAAGAAGATACGTCTAGTGCACCTGTGCGTAAAAGAACAAGAGCTACGGCAGATCAATTGTCTGTGCTGGAAGATACTTTTGCAGTGAATGTCAGTCCCAATTCCAAGCTCAGAAAACAATTGGCTGAACAACTTGCCATGTCAGAACGCTCCATTCAAATTTGGTTTCAAAACAGAAGAGCTAAAGTAAAGCATATGCAAAAGAGAGCTCAAATGCAAATGCATCAAGCTTCTATTCGTGCCCAATTATATCAGTATCACCAACAACAACAACAACAACAGCAACAGCATCACCATCACCACCATCAACAACAACAACAACAACAACAGCAACAACAACAACAACAACAACAACAGGCTCCCATTTTGCCTATGCAACCTTATTATTATCAGAATAACAGAGCACAAAGTGTGGATGCTCTTCATTTCCAAACAAGTGGTAGTCATCGACCCATGATTCAACAACTATTTACACCCGCTTCCTCCGTACCTCCTCCTCCTACGTTGCCCATGAATCTAAATGCTGCTGCTGTTACTGCTGCTCCTACTGCTGCTGCTGCTGGGTATGCTTACAACTGGCTTGGTGAAGATATGCCGTTCACCCGACAAAGCATGCCTCCTCCTCAAGGAGCTTATGCGTATGATTTTAATCATCCACTAGAGAACGGCCTAGATTTCCCAGAGTATTTACATGGTCAAGTCTCACCCTCACCAAGTCCGCTTCACAAACAACAACAAAACATACCCACCTTGATTTCTGTACCTGATGCTGGTCCTACTGCTATTCTTGCCACTAAAGACATCAGTCCGTCACCCTCTTCGCCTGGTAAGGAAAATAAAATAAAATAAGATAATGAATTGGTTATTAATTTTTTTTTTTTTTTTACACACGGCGCAGATTCTGTGCAACGTCAACAGCAACAACAGCACATACAGCAACAAGAGCAGACAATTGATCCTTCTAATTTAATCTTGAAGGATGATCTTGTTGTGAAATCAGAAAAGAGTACAACAGAAGAAGAACCCAAGGATCTCTACTTGAGTGCAACTACCCTCACTATTGGTACCTGGCATCGATTAAAGATGCATGAAACAGACCTCGTGTGTGTGTACCGTCCCGACACGCGTACATTTGCATGGCATATTGTGGACGGTGGCTGTCACTTCAAGATGGAGGTTGCTCAAGATGCTGTTTCTAGTATTGAATATGTGTTGGAAGCTGACTTGGCTCAGGTTCATTTTGATATTAGTGAACCACCACTCTTTTACATGGAATCCACTACTACCATGAAGAAAAAAGATGAGTCCACTACTACAACTACACCTGTCTGGGTTCAATGCTCTGATTTTACAGAAGGGAAACAAGCTTCTCGCTTCTTTCGTCATACCTTGAAGGGTATCTCACATCACATGAAGCAGGAATTATTAGCTTTAATTCATAACCATGAAGAAACAAGGCGTCTTGTTCACTTTGTATCTCCTCATCAGTTTCAACAACCCTTCATGAACACAAATATCTATTGGAATCCTCAACCAGAATCTATCCCTTGTGAATTATACATGAGCTAACACATACCCAAAAAGCCCAAAAAGCCTAAAACCCTTTTTTTGTACTATACTTCTTTTCTCTCTCCCCACAAATAAAAACTCTCCCCCCACCGCCGCCCTTTTTTGTCTGAGCCTCAAATCATTTTTTTTTTTTTCTTTTTCTTTTTCTCTTACGGTTTTAAAAATGAGCATGGAGTACATGGACATTGACGGTCCCGAATTCTTATCTAGTGTTAATCAAGAGATTGCATCTATACGTGCCAACAGAACAAACGATACAGCATATCAACATCATCTTTCCGAGTCTACACAAACAGAACCTTACGCAGGTATTCTCTCTTTTTTAAATGTCAAATCACTCCTTCATACAACCTAACCACACTGGCAAAAAGTATACAATGAAATTTGTGTTTTGGACACCAATTTCCTCATTTCTAAACTAGGCTATTTAGACACTGTCTTATCCATCGCAGAACAGCATCCAGGTAGCTTACTTGTCATTCTGCCCTGGGTCGTCATTCGAGAACTTGACGGTCTCAAAGTAAGTTTTCCGCTTACCTTTTCGTAACTTTATATTCCATACTGACCTTGACCAACAACAAAAAAAAAATAGTCATCAAGGCATGGCGGTGTAGAGGAGGACGAAATATGTGGTCGAGCAAGAAGAGCCATGCGTTTCATTGAACACAAACTACGAGATAAGTGTCCCTCACTACGAGGCCAAAAAATGAAGGAAATATTGGACCCACACATGGCCAAAACAAATCAAAAAGGCGATGATCGAATATTGGACTGTTGCATGTATTTTCATCACCACACAAAAGCAAAAGTCACTTTACTCTCCAATGATCGAAATCTCTGTATTAAAGTCATGGTGCATGACATTGATTCTATTTCCGCTGAATCTGTGCCTAAAATGGAAGCCTTACTCAACAGAATCGTTAGTACAAAAGTGACGGAAGACTATGTCATGGAGATTGATGAATTTTACCCTCCAATACAACAGCCAGAGGAAGACTATGACATGATGTTGGATGATGATCATCACGATATACTTTTCTTGGAAGGAGGAGGAGGATCAGAACAAAGTCGATGGGCTAAAGAACCTACAGCTAGGAAATCGTCTTTTAAAAAACTACCAGATCCGCCTGCTTATCTAGACAACGATCCAACCCTTGTTGCACCTAAAAAACCACCTCAGAACACCACTTATTCTAATAGTAATTTCCTACCCATTCATAAAGATGCTTCATGGACATCTATTTATTCTCCCAAATAAAATTAATAATAAAACATGTTTTAATACAAAAAAAAAAAAAAAAAAAAAAGTTAGGCGAGAGAGAGAGAGAGAGAGAGCGAGAAAAAGGGGTATGCGGGTGTCTTATATAATTAGACTTCCATGGTAGGTTGTAATGTGAAAATACGGTTATTCAATTGATGCACATCATACAACTCGTAATAATTCACTGAGCTCTTGCCATGTGTACTCTCCGTCCAAAAATCCAAACAATTATTCCAACATCCATGATCAAATACGTTTCCCTTCGTCGTCCTTTGTCGGTTACGAGCTTTATGCACTGCTCGTGCTCCTGCTACCAACTGAAGACAAGGACAGAATCCAGTTGAATGGCCGTGCCCGTGATGATTCCCTTCCATCATAGCTGAAGGCCCATCCGTTCCCTCTGTACCTCCACCCACCACCATGGGATGACTGACAGCATTCATATAAGCATATCGGTTGGCATTCGCACTCTCGTTCGTCGTCATGCCAATCGCCACCTGATACAACTGAACTGCTAACAAAAACATGGACCATGTCAGTTGGAATACCACCCATACCGTCAGTGCTAATGTCCACGTGTCATAATCAAAGTATCCGCAGATTGTGGCTCCTAATAAGCACGTACTATCCGGTCCATGGTCATAAATAGGTGCTTCCATTGATAAATCTAACATGTGCTTGCTTAATTTTTTTTTTTTTTTTTTTAAGAAAAAAACACTCCCTTCTCTATTATCTTTAAAACACTTACAACTGACGGATAAAACAATAAATGCACAAATAGCAATCACCATATTCACAAGAAACATTAAAAACGGACGATGATTATTCACACCAATACAATTAAAAATCCAAGGACAGTGGCTGTTTAAATGGGAAGAGCAAACTTTCTTTTAGCTTTTTCAATCATGGTGGTAGAAAGATATGAAGGAACTTACTGGTCGAATTTAGCTACGCATCGGTTACATACTTTACAATGCTTGGATCTGAGAGGTTTTTTAATCTTAAAAAAAAAAAAAAATAGTCAGCAGATGAAACTCCTCCCCCGGTGCACGATGTATTAAAAATGTTACCAGACAGGTTAAACAAAAATGACGGACATCCAACATATTAGCATCCGCTAATTCCTCGACACACATGTGTTGCTTATCTCGCGAAAGATCCTTCTTGATAAATCCAGGGTCGGCTGCAACCGCTTTAAAGAATGAAAACATGGCCGTGAAATAGGTCGCAATGAATATAAAATGCGTAAACAATAACTGTGAGGTAGCTATCCTTGACACTTTTAGTATTACTACTTTTTTTTGCAATCCATAAAATACTCACATCGCAACAGAACAAACATCCAGGTAGCAAGCACCCAAAAGGCAGATGATTGAAAGATACTCGAGAAATACGGTGTCTTCCAAACTGCGTCATGACTCGGTACCTGAATCAAATACTTGATAATGGCAATATGCGTCAATGCAAAAGCGCCTATTGCCAAGGGTAAGCCCATATACCACGGAAACATGGCTAAACACTTGAGTGCAAACCCTAATGTCAAAAAGGGCGCCACATACGTGACGGTATTAATCGTACGTTTCGCCAACGGTTTACCCATCGACCCTGGGTATTTCCCTATACGTGCTTCCTGTAACGCATTTCCCTCTGCCAACACATCAAATTCCAATACGGCACGATCCCATGTCCTCTCAAACTTCTTTTCTCGTACAAAATCCATCACGGATTTACCACTGCTGTCCACCGCGTTCACATCGGCATCATATTCTAGCATCTTGCGGATACACATCTTGTTTCCCCGAACCACTGCCCAATGCAATGGCGTCAATTGTGAATGATCCGTAGCACGTACACTCGCTCCAAACTTTAATAACAGATCCACAGATTGGGAATGTCCTTGGTACGCTGCCCACATTAAGGGCGTATGTCCTCCTACATGGTCACACACATCAATCTCGATATCCAAATACAATAGGTATAATACAAGCATCGCATGAGACGAATGCACAGCTAAATGAAGTGCATTAAACCCTTGTCCATCCTTGACGGAAGGATCCGCTCCCTCTTTAATGAGCCGATGCACTGCAGGTAATCGACCTTGTCTATATACACACACACAAAAAAAAAGACTTCAAGTTAGTAACACCCCTTTTAGTAACAGTACAAAGAGACTGACCGGCTAGCCCAATGAAGAGGTGTAGCTTTTAAATCGCCAGCAGGTGCATCCACCACAGCCCCTTTATCAATGAGAAACTTGACACAGACATCGTTATTGGCCAATGTAGCATAATGTAAAGCTGTTGCACCTTGGGCATCCACATCATTCACGTCTGCTAGTTTATTTTCTAACAAGTATCGAATGGTTTGAAAAGAACCCTTTTGCGCTGCATCGAATATCGTGGTGGCTAATAGATAGAAAAAAACATATTAACAAAAAAAAAAAAAGAAGACAGAAAGGGGGGGCGGGGCGAGGGGAGGATTTTTACCATCTTGGCTGGTGACATGAGCGGTGGCTCCGTCGGTTGTCACGGAAACCGTAGGTTGTTGCAGTGGAACAAAAGACCCTACTTCATTCTCACTCAACAATGGTTGTTTATCTTCGGGCTGTTCTTCCATAGTTTTTTTTAAGGTACAGAAAATAAGGGGGGAGGGAACTCAGAAAATAAAAAAATAAAAAAGGTTTTTTTTTTTTTTTTTCCCACATAAAAGTTGATTCTATTGGCTTAAAAAAAAATGTTGGAGGATATGGGTTTTTTATTTTTCTGGAAAAATTCTTTCCCATTTTTTTTTTAATAAAAAGGCATATGCAGTGAAGCTTATAACTTGCGTATAGAGAAGTATTTGATTGAGATTCTTTAGGATAACCAGAACCGACGAGAAATGAGGGAAAGCGATTTTATTGGCTAAAAAAAAAAGTTTTCCCACTTTTTTTTGAGAGACCCCTTTATATTTTGTCAATTATGTCTTTACCTTGACAGAGTTTATACAATTAATTAAAACTTGGATACCCTCCTTCTTTCATTGACATTTTTGTGATGGGAAATTGGCATTGGCATACTTCTTTTAGAACATATCCTATGTCCTCGGCAGCCTTCATCGTCAATAACATAAAATCAAATATCATGACTATTACGAAAGGGTATTTACAAGCGATACCATCCTTCAGATGCGAATTTGTATGATGTTTGGTTATTAAAGCAAACTTTGTCTTTTCCTCAAACAATTTAGTTCCCATAGCTAACTTTGCAAACTCGTCGTGAGTTTAAGGCCGACATGATCCTCATGTCGACCTTCGGGGATACTGCCATATTTTTTAAAAGCTTTCGGAACTGTATCCCCCCTACCGATGAAGTTAATATTAATTGCAAAAGCTTTAATATCTGCTTTATAGAATAATTTACCAATGCAAACACATGTTTGAGAGGCTCAATAATTCTTCCAGGAATATTTAAACTGTTTATAAAAATATGTAATTCATGCATAATAAATATTCATAAATTACAAAACGTGTACATAAAGCTAACGACTTCTTGTTGGAGACGTTGTGATTTTGTTGAAGGATTTGTTATACTTTTGACCGCCTTTAATTTACCACGTGTTCATAGGCTGGGTGTCTAAAATTCAAGAACCCTACCTAGGAGGCCACCGTCCTATAGCAAGAACTAGCCGTAGTCGCAATACCGCAAGAGTTGCAATACATCTTTTATATATATATTTTTTTACAAATAATTTAGTGTTTCTTGAAAAAACAAAAGTCATTATAAACTAACCTCTTAACAATATTGATTACTTTTTTTTTTATAAAAAAGAAGTATGTTAAATGAAAAGAAAAAAGGGAGAAAAAAAGTGTGTAATCCAGCTTTATTTGTAGGGTTGATAAACAAGAGCTTATGTCAGAATGATTTAACTGTTTATTTATTCAGCTCATAATGTTTGAGCTTTTACTTACAATAGAAACATACCAAGCAAGTCAGAACTTGGTAGTTGTCAATTGTAGCATGTACTGATAGTGAAGCTTATTTTACGAAAATCAAAAATTGATAATCCTAGAAAGTTAAAGATCATATGGCATGTCAATCAACGTACATTAGCACACACAACTACTCAATCACCCTTTTGCAGGTCCACTTTGGGCTTTTTGAAGCTATGAAAATTGCTCTATTTCGTTTTTTTTTTATAAAGTGTACATTTGGGTTATCATTTTGTTTGGAACTTTCATGTTAGTATCACTCCATCATCTAAAACGAGCTACTCACTTTTTATAATTAAATTATCCTCGTAATGTGATAAACCAGTCCTTGCTTATCATTTTTCATTCCTATAAATGAAACTCAATTATTCACTCTTTTTCTCTTTTTTTACCCCAAGGTTAGTCACCAATGAATTTCTTTTCTCAAGTATACATGGCAAAATATTATATACACATCTCTTTTACATACAACCCCACCTGCTTTTTTCACGAGTCGATATTTTGGAAGCAAGCTGTCTCTATACTGTGCTGTTGTTGGAAGAATACAAATTTTAAGCCCTTAGATCAAAACTTAGTTCCAAACATTTTACTATTCTGAATTAATTTTGAAAAATAAAAATAAAAAATACTTAATACGTGTGGACAGCAACTTTTATTGGTTGCACTGGGGGGTTGTCATTACTGCCTCCATCCTAAAACCATCCATTATGATAGTAAGCTAAAATTTACGCTATCTGTATATTCTTGTCGTAAATTTACATCATTAAATCGGACTTTCACAGCATGACGAGTATGCCATTACAAGCGATCACTGATTAACTCAATACTTTTGCTATGATAAACTATTCGCTGAAACAGTAAGAGTCGTTGCTGTAAAGACAGCTTACGATGACTGCTTTAATTATTGCAGCTTCATCCAGTAGTAACGAGACTGAGGAAACATAGGAAGCTGAAGACTAAGCTACTTACTGTCGACCCATACAAGGCTGATAGTTATTATAATCATCTTACATAGTGTAGCATGCACTACAATACAGTCAGAAAGTCAGTTACAATCAAATTGCTTGCACCTAATTATCAAGTGGGTGATTTGCATAGACTTTAATAAAGAAGATAGGATTGAACGAAACATTTGGTGTTCAATTTGTTACCAAGAATGTGTCGTTGTGCAAAAGGTTTTTTTTAAAAAGCCGAGTGAAAAGCCATTGGCTAACATTTGTGCGTAGAACTCGAACTAAGCCGGCTTGGTATAACCCGGACCACAAGAAATGGGTGCGCGTAAAAAAAGCCGCGCACTATTAGAAACAGTCCGCGGAGTTTTGATAGTAAAAAAAGTAATAAATAGACCTCGCAATAAGAAATTTTTTATGTTTTTCTTTAACACAACGAGGCTCTTTAACTATTTGTACTTTATCCCATGGTACCTTCAGTCACTCAGTACTCGAAGAAAAGCTATGCTTTGTCAGACAACGGATCATGAAATGTTGTTATGATCTCTTTCAGCAATGGAAGTTATCATAACAGTGCAGTGAGTGTTCTGTTCACAGATGAAGCTTTATTTGTTATTTTTAAAAAAATGAAAATGAAAATGAAAACGAAAAAAAAAAAAAAAAAAAAATAAAAAATTTAAAAAAAAAATTATTGGGCAAGGGTTACTCGCAGGCCGTCTGTTTGTTTTTCCTTGATTATTATTATCAAATGTCAAGCTGACAACCCAACACATGCTTGCAATAGGAGGCTTTTTTTTCTCACAATTAGACCCAATCCGGGGGTGAGGGGTAACCCTTTTTTAACGTGACCCACGTATAGACAGTTTGAGAACATCATTATGGCACACGAACATTGCAGTTCTTTAAAGTAGCTGATGCTCCAATATATCGTGCAACTAAAGCCTTATTTATCAATCATCCCATTGTTTTCTCTCGCCAGGTACCATGATGTTTCAAATAGATCACTCAGTTTGGCAGATTTCTAAATAAACATATTTGTTATCTCTACATGTCTCATACTGCTCGCAGTAAACAACGACGAATTCTCAGGTTTCCTTGGTTACTGCTGGATGCAGGAGCAAATGCTATTGGATTAAAAAAATAAAAATTTGGGAGACGGACATTTTGGTTTTTTTAGGGTCAGGGTTATTAGGGTTAAATTGGATGTGTGTGTGTGTGTTGCCTAGCAAACAAATAAGAGTGAAGAATGGTCTATATGTATGATACATGAAACTGATGAGACGGAATCCCCGGATGATGATGGGAGACAACAACAAGCAGTTGTGTTACATATTGGGCTGAATAAGATGAATAAAAAGGAGGCACGCTATTTGTAACACGGATTCAACCTGTACCTGATTTCAACAAGGGGAGTGAGATACCCAGATCTACTACATTTATACGATAGAATGCAAATCACGTGTGAATCCCTTTCCCTTATTCCTCAGGAATACCTACCCCCGGGCCGCCGCCACCCACCCACACCCACATACTTTTTTTTTTTTTTTTTTTTTTTTTATTTTGCAACTCCCTTTTTCTTTTTTTATCTCTCATATAGAAACTCCTTTCAAGTTTTTTCTTTTTCACTCAAAAAATGTAAGTGTAAAAAAAATCAAGAGCAGACAACATAACGAAAAGACTAAAACTGTTTGAACAAAGGACTGCTGCTGACCAAGACGCAAACAGCCTTACACCACCTATTTCCAAAGGCTCCATCTCCACAACAAGTTGGGAAAAGGACACTGAGCCCATTCCTCGTCTTCAAATTGTAGATGAACACCAAAAATTCACGTAAGAAACAAAAAATAAGGAGACATTTTATTTAAGTTTTCTTACACACACGTATTGTTCAGCCAAGATTTACCTGCCTATCTTGAAAAGTGGGGTTTAGGGGACGCCGGATTTAAATACAATGTGGTTGCAGTATTTGGTTCTCAAAGTACCGGCAAAAGTAAGATCTGATCTCTCTCCCCCTCCTCCCCCTCCCTTCTTATTATATATTATTGACACGTCTCTTTTGTTATTTATTCAGGTACCTTATTAAACGGTTTGTTTGGAACCTCATTTGATGTGATGGATGAGAATCAAAGAAGTCAGACAACAAAAGGTATTTGGATGTCCCGTGGCAGAGGAATGCACGTTCTCGTGATGGATGTGGAAGGAACAGATGGTCGTGAACGCGGTGAAGATCAAGACTTTGAGCGTAAATCAGCTCTCTTTTCAATGGCCACCAGTGAAGTTATCATTTTAAACTTATGGGAACATCAGGTTGGTCTTTATCAAGGTGCAAATATGGGCCTATTAAAAACCGTCTTTGAAGTCAACTTGACCTTATTCCAAACTCAAAAAAGGTAATTATATCCTCTCTCTCTCTCTCTTTCTTATCCCTCACATCCCAACACTTACATGTTGCAAAATATAGCAAGGAAAAGACCCTCTTGTTGATCGTCATCAGAGATCATGTCGGTTCTACTCCATTAGCAAATTTAGCTAGAACTCTTCAAGCTGATTTGGAGAAAATCTGGGCTGGTTTATCAAAGGTAAAATAGTACATCCCCTTTCATAAACCTGTTATGCATATATTTTCTTACCTTTTTTTTTGGAAGCCCGAAGGACTTGAGGATTGTAAAATCCATGATTACTTTGATTTCATGTATACCGGCTTACCACACAAGGTTCTTTTACCCGAAAAGTTCAATGAAGAAGTAGCTAATCTTCGTTGCAGGTAAACTCACTTGACTCTTCATGGCACGTACCTTCACTCACTTTCTCATATATGCATTTTAGATTCAATGACCCTGCAAATGCCGATTTCGTCTTTAAGCCTGAGTATCATAAACGTATCCCTGCCGATGGCTACCATATCTATGCATCCA
>NW_026252526.1:0-50863 GCF_025094135.1 Mucor mucedo | reverse complement strand
TGGGTATTTTTCTAGCCATAAAATTTTCAGCTCAATATCCAAATAGGCCTTGGACACAATAATTGACCTTCTGCTATTGCAGTTTTCGTAAAAGCTCCATATATTCTGAAATAACGAACACTACAGCCACGTTTTAGCAATTAAACATCGACCAGTCAACCGACCGGTCAAAAAATAATTTAGGAACGGTCAACCTGCCGGACGAAAACTGAAAGACGATCGGTCAGCCCGCCGGTTGATAGTTAGAGGACTGTCATGAACCGCCTATGTTTCAGTTACATATAATCATGCAAAATGTCTCAGACCATTATTGAAACCCAACTAGCCCATTGTTCCTTTTCCACCTGTTCCCCCTGTTCCACCTGTTCTCTGTTCTCTGCCTCCTGTCACACATGTCACTGTCAGACATCACTATTGTATCCTGTCTCACGCCTGTGTTCCAAATAATTTATCCTCGTTGTCCCTTGTGCTTGTAAAACCATTTAACATGCGTTTCTTTGGTACCTCTGCCTTTGAACTTCCTTATAAAACATTAATGATATCAGCTCATGTTATCCTCTGTATGTATCTGCGAAATTATCTGTGTTTATTCCCGCTACCCCAAAGATGTCCCAAACTAAATATGGCCGTTCCCAAGCAAACTTTATTTCCAAAAACAAATCGCTCGATTTGTAAAAAGGCTTGGTCCCCCCAGTATAAGTACTAGCTTATAATTTTAGTATACTGAGGATAGCAATGTGGCCCATATACAACCAGTATATAAAACATGCTAGTTTAGTAATTAGAAATATTATTTTAAGTCATGTCACACTTGTTTTACTTTTTGTAATTTATAGCCCCCACCTACGAGGGTATAAATTACTAATTTGTACATTGTCCAACCCCCCATAAATTTTGGCTGGTAAAATGTTTTTTTATAGTTTAAATTACTATTTTGAGCTAAATACTTTTGTTCCCAAAACGTAAAAAAAGTTTTGCTTCGGAACGGCCTATGACTAATAGTCTGTCTTTGTTAATCTGATCCCCCAACCTTTGTTTACCCAATCTGTCAATAAAGATAAATAACAGCTTGTTTATTTATTCTTATTTCTGTATTCAAGATCTAATCTATTTTTCCTGTTCCTCTGAATAAACCTTTTTCTACCTTCATTCCTTTTTATATATGTATTAATACTAATAGATATATAATGTCTGTTACTTTTGTCCTCACCCTAATAATTATTCGGTTCTGCTCTTGCCCCGATACACTCCTCATAGGCCTACTAATTGAACAGGTTATCTTGATTTATTTTGTTTATAGCTCTGTTCAATACACCAATACTAGAACCAGACTCGAAAGCAATGACACCATTGGAGCAGCATTGGACTAAAGAAAAATGTGGTAGACTCAAAAATGGGTTACATGTTTAGAATAAAAATGTTTCAGTAAAGGTTATGAAAAAAAAAGGGTTTAACATCTTATAATAGTGATAATAGCTTACATATTTCTTATGAAGCGCTGTTAGCCGGATCCATAACTTAATAATAACAAAAAACAGAAAAATAAAAATGTTTGGAAAGCCTCCCTATGAATCAGTATGTGATGTCATTACACAAAATACGAAAACCTTAAACGGTTACGATAGTTTGGAGGGCACTGTTTATACGTTTTTGAAATTCAGCGCACGTTTAAGGATGTTCTGATATGATTTGCGACTCACCTTAGATGTGAAATTAGCTCAGATAATCCCCATACAAGTTTAGAATGCTTGAACCATTTCGGAACCGTTTCTAATTTCTTACAATGTATTTTGGTCATTAGTTTAATGTAATCAGGGAACCCTTGAGTATCGGATCTGTAGGGATAACGGACCGGAGTACCCTACAGTTAACGGATTTTCAGGGATAACGGACCGGAGTACCCTAAAGTCAACGGATTTTCAGGGATAACGGACCGGAGTACCCTGAAATCAACGAATTTTGAGGGATAACGGACCAGAGTACGCAAACATATTGGATCTTGACGGACAACGGACCAAAATTTTCATATTTTTATGATTTAGGCTGCTCACATCAAACAAAATATATTGAGTTCATAAATAGGAGATGTACTTATATAATCAAGCTCCGTTTTTGTTATTTGTTTTTTTAAAAAACATTTTCTTATCAATTTGTTTTCTAAATTGAATTCTGTGAAATATAATGTCGCCATAAGTTTTTATTATTAATTTACTGCTTAAAAAAATTAATGGGTATCGAATGTGAAGCTCACAGAAATGAACGGTCCTAAAATGGACTACTAAAATGCCAAAAACAAAATAGAATTTTTATTACTGTTTCCTTACATTAATGTTTCTTAAATGAACAATCAAAACAACAACAACAACCCTATAAATTTCCAATTTATTTAAGTGACAGCTAATGGTGCAGGCTATGGTACCAACCGTCGTATGCTACTACTGTTTCAGAAAAAGAAAAGGTTCCTGTCGTCGTTCCGGCTACTGCCCCGTTTTCCTGATGCACCTGCTACTGCCACTGATAATGCCACTTCTGATGCCACGGATGCTGCTGCCACTATTAAGTTTCAGATACGAGCTACACTCGCTCAAACTGGAATTCGGCCATTGCCTTTGCTGTGATTGAATTGTATGCTGTTTAGAACAACCGGTTGGAGTTCACTCGTACGCTAGCCGAACGAAATGCGTTGTACCGTGCCTTGTTTCACTCATTTAACACCAACAACAGCACCAAGGGAAGAAGACCTTTGAGTGCATCGTGGTCTAACTGTTCTGCTCTTCGTGCTGGTTTCAGACATCGCAATGATAGGTTCAATGCAACGGGTACGGCACCGATTGAAAACTGGGTTTACCATGATGCGATAGAGAACCCCACCATTGAAATGCCCACCGTAATCCCACACACTGTCTATACCTCTCTTGCTGGAGAGACGATAGATAATCGTGGTGAAGTTGCCGGTGCTAGAGGAGTAAGAGCTGTTAAAAACGATGGTGCTGGGGAGGGTGAGACTCGTGGGGGTGCCAGTTAAGGTAGAGCGGTAAACCGAACGATCGAGCATCTGGTCACCTCTATGAACGAGGTCGAGGCACGTCGTTTTGAGCATGGAGAGCCGGAGCGTAGAATGTTCACTGAATATCTTGCTCTTTCGACAACGTTTTTTGGTCAGATGTTGAAGTCCATGGAGAAACGGGACAAGGTGCAGTCTCGCATTGCAAAGTAGATGCAGGCCAGTCTGGATATCCATCGCCAGATGCTGATGGTAATGAGAGGGGATTTCGGCTTAAGAAACAACAAGGCCACCAGAAACAATGCGTTCTGAAACCGTGGTTACCATTACTCCAAGAACACCAGCCACTACTTCCGCCCTGATGTCAATAGGGGGTGCCAAACATTAAAAAAATTATTTCCTTACAGTGCATCTATTTTACAATGAACAATTTTCGTTAAAACGGACATTTTCAGAACTTAAAAGTCGGATTTTTAGACTGGTGATTTTCATATTTTTTGACAGAGAAATCTAATTTATCGCGGGAAAATGTTTAACCGGGATATATCCGTTGGATTTTTATGAATTTTTGCACTGTAAAACACCCCCGGACATCTTTGGGTCTTCCCACTGTAAATGGCAAATTTTGTTTTGCCATCTGTAAAAAATTTTGTGTGAAAAAAAAAATTCCGGCTCTATTAGTTTGTGGAGAACTCTCTAATAAAGAATGTAATAGAGCCGGATTTTGGATACCTGTTGAATTCATCGAGGAGATAGAGTTTTTATTTTTTTTGAAAAATCGGAGCCAAAAATTGTTCATTGTTAAATAGATGCACTGTAATTTCTAAAAAACATTCCCGGGAATTTTTCGCCAGCCAAATTCCCTAAACTTTGCGCGAACGATTTTTTGTGCCCGAGATTTTGCGGGCAAGAAAAAGTATTCCCCAGAAATCTCGGGAGAGAATAATCATTTTCTATTCGTTGTTGAGAAGGAAATATGACGTAAAAATGTAACATTTTATTTATTTTATGATAATCTAAAAGCATCAAATCGCATCTGTGTTTGTATTATAAAGTTTTTCTAAGTTTTTAACTTACCTTTTTTCTTCTTAACTTTCTCTAAAACGTATAATCTAAAATGTCTGATCAAATAAACAGAAACACTGGTGGCGGTCCTTCCAACAACGATTCCGCAGATAAAAGCCTTGATAGAACCAAAACTACACCTGGTCAAATTAAGGCTATGATTGGTTTCTTTGAGAGTAATCAAGATCTTTTTAAGATATATCTTGGTGGATAAAAGTCGTCCGCTCCTTCAGCTGGTAGTCAGATAAAAAAAAGAGATATCATTGAGAGGTTGTTTCAGCAACTTCTGGCAGATGAAGTAATTCCGTCTTCCTGGAATTTCAAATCGGTTGGAAAACGTTTTGAACGCCAACTCGCAAAGTATCGCGATGTAGAAAGAGATATGAACTCTACCGGTTTTGGCTTGACTACAGATGACATTAAACGTGGACTGACCTCCATCGAGATCAAGTGTGAACATTTGTGTATTGGATTTTCTCGTTTTGCTGCTCTGCATAGTGCTAGACCAATCATAACTCCTTATTGTGTAGCTTGCCATGGTGCTCATGGTGG
The DNA here is from genome assembly GCF_025094135.1 of Mucor mucedo. Lineage (NCBI taxonomy): Eukaryota > Fungi > Mucoromycota > Mucoromycetes > Mucorales > Mucoraceae > Mucor > Mucor mucedo. The sequence goes on along the minus strand of NW_026252526.1, from coordinate 46,242 downwards.
TACCGACTACACATACTCCAACAGAGTAAGGCCATCATTAGCTGCAATTGAGGCACAAACGTTTGCAGATTTTGGTGGTCAACAAGAGGCGATTGAAGAGGTCAGTCGATTGTTAGTTGGAAGTGATTCAGCTGAATCTTCAACAAGAATATCTGCTTCTCTTTCCTCTGGTGCTCCTTTAGCTGCTGATGTTCCTTTGGCTTCTGGTTCTCCTTTGGTTGCTGGTGCTCCTTTGGCTGCTGGTGCTCCTTTGGCTGCTGGTGCTCCATTGGCTGCTGGTGCTTCACTTTCCTCTGGTGCTCCTTTGGCTGCTAGGTCTTTGTCTGCTTCACCTGTGTCTACTGAGCGTTCTCCCTCTTTCCGTTTTTCTTCTGTTGGGCCATTCTCAAACGAACCTGTCTCTTTCCCTCGTCCTGCTTTTGGTGAAGCTTCGTCTGGCAGCCGTCATCTGTAGAAGTACCAGCTACCAATGTTGCTTCTTCTGGTCTGTTGGCTCCATCTAATACCCAGCCATCAAGTCGCACACCATTATTTGAATCATCATCAGAGAATAATTGGTTCGATTCCTTTTCTTTTGATGATGGTGGAGATTTTGATGACGCTGGATCGTATCATGCTGTGGACCATGACAGCAATGTCAACAGTGGTAGTGCTACTCGTGCTGGTGGTGGTGTTGCTGGTGGTGTTGCTGGTGGTGCTCGTGTTGCTGGTGCTGGTGCTGGTGCTGGTGCTGGTGCTGGTGCTGGTGCTGGTGCTGGTGCTGGTGCTGGTGCTGGTGCTGGTGCTGGTGCTGGTGCTGGTGCGGTGCTGGTGTTGGTGGTCGTGGTGGTGCTCGTGGTCGTGCTCGTGGTCTTGCTCGTGGTCGTGGTCGTGGAGGTGTTAGTCACGCTGGTGCCGTTCAGCCTGAAATGCGAACGGCTGATCGCATCCGTGTTGATCCCGATCACGCCATGAGAAACAAGAGGATCAAAAGAGACTTTTCTTCCGAGTATCGCGAGGCTCAGTTGAGAAGGGACGACGTATTGAGGGAAAATAGTCAGAGGGAGTTCGATTTGGGTATGTCTCAATTGCTTGTTACTTGTCCGACAACGAACGCCTTCAATACATCGTCATTTACGGAAATTACCAGACATCTGGCTGTTTTCGTAGATCTCTGAGGGATCCTGTCGATGATGATGATGTATATGATGATAAAGAGTATCTTTACAATCTTGATAAAGATGAAGATGAGCACGACGACGGTAATCCTTCAACAGATGTAGATTAATAATTTTTTCTTTTTAAATAAAGTTTTTTTTATCTTACAAATATATTTACATTCATTGTTCAGAAACCTTGAGAGCAAGGACGCAATCCAATCCTTTCAACACAAACGCACATTATATCAACTCAGTTGGTTTATTCATTATCATATCCGAAATGTACTGCATAATCTACTAAAACTACTGCAGCAACGGAATTCCTCCAAGTACTCAATATACGGCTGGAAACACTGTTGACGTTGTCAAAGAACTCCAGCAACACCAGGTCTAATCTCGACTGCCCGACGTCAACATCCTCATAGAAATCACCGTCAAAATTGTCATTTTCCAAGAACAAATAGTTGTGCAAAAGACCGCATACATGTACCAATTCATGTATTCTGATGATATCCTCCTCACAATTGATCTGAATCGGAATGTTCTTCAAGATTCTCCATTTTTCCTTTAATACACCAATGGTATTTTTAACAGCAACTCGGGCGGAAGAGTGAACCTTGTTGAAGTCTTCGCACTTCACCGAACTTACCACCTGGGGTCTTCTGTATGGAGTAAGCACAAATGGATGAAGAGCATATACGGAATCACCGAGAAGGTACTCATGGCCTGCAGCATCGCCACATGTTAGATACTTGGCTTCTGTATTAATCATGAAGCTAGCATGCTCAACACATGTGGCGTCACACATCGATCCTTGTTGTCCTGATTGGAACCCCAAAATGATTTTTCGTTCATCACAAACAACCTGACAGTTTACAGAATAGAACCCCTTTCTATTGTAATAGGATTCGGGGCAGTCGGTAGGCTTTTGAGAAAGGCGAAAATGGGTGCCATCGATGTATCCAGTACAATTACGAAAAAAGTGCTGCCTTTTGATGGCTTCAGCTGCTCTTTCTCTTTGTTCCTTGTTAGGCCAGCTCATCAAGTGTTTAAGGTTGTCGGTGATTGCCTTAAAACAGCGGTTGGTGTAGTCAGTGACAGAGCCTTTGCTGATTCCAAACAAAGTTGCAATCTGCTCAATGATGTTACCAGTTCCATCATGACTTAATCGTCTCTAGGTTACTGGAAGTTGAACGTGAACATCCCTTTGGGGAATGAAACTCTGGTTTTTGAAGACTGCGTGACCTTCAATCAAGCGAAGGACCTTTAAGAACGAGTCCTTATTTATTCTACAAATCTTAACAAACTCTTCGTCATTCAACTTCGAGGAAATACTAGCGATACTGGTCCAGTTTAGGAATGCCAGGTCCACTGTTGAGAACACGTTTCGTTTCTAATCCACTCAAGAGTTCGTGCATCTCTTCCACTTCTTCTTCATTTTCAATGATAACATTGTGCTTGAGCAAAGACTTCATCTCGCTCAAAGTTTGCTGTATAGTAAATTGTTTGGGCATTTTAAAAGTTGAAAATAAAAGATAATATTTATGAAAAATGGTTTAATGTGAAAAGGGGAAGCTAGAGCTGTATTTGGCTTATGACGAGTTTTCCCAGTCTAAAAAGATTCCCGGAACTTCGAAATAAAATTCCCGCGATTTTTGAAAAAATTTAATGTTTCGCACCCCCTAATGGTTACCGATGTCTAGACCCCAAGACTAGTACCATTCAATAGCTCTCATTTTTTACATCTAAATCCAAAAATGGTATGTGCATCCAAATCAAATTGCTTGTCGCTAATTTAATTTGCTTCTATTGTCTCAGTCCCTTTCTTTCTCTCTCTGCTTTCTTCTTCTTCTTCTTCTTCTGATAGTGTACTTGCTTTTATCGTTCCCTATTTCGTCCGGTGTTCTCTGCCGTTGCTTCTTTTGCCGCCCATGCTTCTATGGCTTCTTCGTCTGCGGCTTCTCCTGTGGCTTCTCCTGTGGCTCCTGGTACGACTCCTCCTGCGGCTACTCCCGCGCCCTTGTCTGCGGCTCCTTCTGCGGCGCTCTTTGGGGCGACTTCCCCTGCGGCTTCTCCTGCGGCTCCCTTTGTGGCGGCCCCTCCCCCTGACTTTTTCGCCCGCCAGAATGAAGGTAAGTTTGTTACCATAGTAATGGTTACTCGATAAAATCAACCTGCATCTATGTAATGTTGTATCTCTCTCTAGTTGGTGACCGTTCTCGACGTGTTCCTGTTGGTATTTTACACGCAATCACAACCACGACAAATGCCATTCCATTCCCTTTGCTCGTGTTGCTAGAGGGCAGTTGGAGTTGAATACGGTCGTAAGGGAGTATATTTTCTTAAAAGGAAACATAGCCGCATCACAGGTTCGAAACCTTCTTCTGGCTTTGATCCTTTTTTTAATGAATGATGGGGTGCTCACCGTGCGCCAACCTGCTTGTAAGTTGTTCAATGATGTTTTCAAAATTATCTTAACTTATTTATCTTTATCAAACAAAAATGTAGTGCTTCACTCACCCAACCCAACACATTTTGAGTTAGAATCATTTCGACTCGCGTTGAAACTTGGAGCCTTTATTGCTCCGATTGTAGAGGACGCAGGTCTTACCGCTTTGTTGTTGGTGAACTTGTTCCCTCCATCCAAATTACAACGGGCAAGAGCAGCAGTCCTTGCGGACTATAATTTTTTTTGCAGGTTTAAACCTGCGTGAGTTATTCCAAAATCAACGGGTTCCTTCAGTTCTAGCTATCGGTGTCGAAACACCGTGGGACTTCTACAATCAGTTTTTTTAAAACAAAAATAAAACATTTTTTTGTTGACGACATTCATAGTACAGAGAGTGAGAGAGTGAGAGAGTGAGTGACAACGAGAAAGATCTTGAGCTAGGTACCAGATTCTCTAACCTGAAAACCGATTGTTTTTAACACAGGGTTGTATTTGTAGGTAAGTAAAATTATAAGGCAGTATATAAGTAAAATGAGACTGTTTATAAGATTGTCTTTATTATGAAATATAATGAACAAGTATTTTTATAAAAATGACTATCTGCTGTGCTACTATCTTTACTGCATCTTTAAAGCTGTTATCATTTTCCCAGTGTGTATCCTGTTACCTTTAACTGCTTATTTTGTAGATATGTTACACTTGGAATTACTGTCATCTTAGACACATTGTCCTTCCATAACTTTCGTAAGCCTTAGTCACTGTGTTCTTGTAACCTTGTGATATGATAGTACTAACTATCTATATTGGGTAATTGATTCCTTCATCATTGTTAATGTATTGATGTCATAGATATGAATGTATTTAATATAGCAACAATATAGGAGACCACCACACACAGAATCTCTGACCTGATAAGGGAATTGTTATTTTCACCCCCTCGAATTCTTTTGGTCTTTTTGGACCTATGAAACTGCGGATTTGATTTCACTTATATTTTGACATTTCCGCGGGACTGCTCTGTCAAAGCATGAATAAATTGTACCTTTCTACTTTCATCCCAATCCCGTTACGTTTGTTTTAACTTTTTATTGTTTCAATGTCTTTATCAAACGAAAACACCTCCCAATTTTCTGACAATGATTTTCAGGAGCCCCTTCCCTTTCGAATCAGAAGAAATTTTGAAAGCGTCAACGATGTAGATGATCTTAACAATGATCTCGACAATGATCTCGACGAAGATCTCGAGGACGAAACCTTCGACGTTTCGTCTACTTCTGCCCCTTCTCAACTTGAGTTTAGCTATAACGAAACTCTCGAAAAGTATGTGATCGATCATTGCAAGGAGAACGGCTACCTTAATTCTTTGGGCGGTTCTCGTTACTACAGTGCATCTATTTTACAATGAACAATTTTTGGCTCCGATTTTTCAAAAAAAAAAAAAACTCTATCTCCTCGATGAATTCAACAGGTATCCAAATCCGGCTCTATTAAATTCTTTATTAGAGAGTTCTCCACAAACTAATAGATCCGGATTTTTTTTTTCACACAAAATGTTTTACAGATGGCAAAACAAAATTGGCCATTTACAGTGGGGAGACCCAAAGATGTCCGGGAGGTGTTTTACAGTGCAAAAATTCATAAAAATCCAGGCCGTAAATAAATATAGGTCGAGAACTAAATTCTGAGTGATTAGTTATAGTTACACAAACATCCGGGCCGTAAATAAATATAGGTCGAGAACTAAATTCTGAGTGATTAGTTATAGTTACACAAACATCCGGGTACTCGAAAATTCGCCAAAATTCGAGCGCTTCCGAAAAAACAACTTTCGAGAGTCTGAGATTAAAATTGACGGAGTAATTATTGGTCAAAGTTTTAAAATTCGGTTATTAAATTATATTGCAGCGGCTAAACACGGTGTGTGGTCATCCGTAGATGTATTAGACGTGTAATTTAAGCGCGCATTTAATGCAATTTATTTTAGGTTTCTGTGTTTAAAAATGATGGAGTAATCAGCTGCTAAAGTTTGGTATTATTGTTTGTTGCTAATAAACCACTCAGGGAACAGTTTATGTGGTCATCCGCATATGCATTCTATGTCAAATTTTAATGCGCTTCGGATGCAGTTATTTTTAAATTTCTGACTTACGAATTGAGCAAGTAATTGGCTTTAAATACTTTGTGTTTTGAATTTGTTCATTATAAATCACTTACGGAACAATTTATGAGGTCATCCGCATATGTATTCTATGTCAAATTTTAATGCGCTTCGGATGCAGTTATTTTTAAATTTCTGACTTTCAAATTCAGCACGTAATCGGCTTTAAATACTTTGTTTTTTGGATTTGTTAATAATAAATCACTTACGAAACAATTTATGGGGTCATCCGCATATGCATTTTATGTCAGATTTTAACGCGCTTCATATGCATTTAAATTTAAAATTCTGAAATACGAGTTGAGCCAGTAATCGGCTTTAAATACTTTTCCTTTTAGATTTGTTGGTAACAAAACAATTTCTTGGTGTCTTATGGGTTTCTCGGCGTATTAAATCGATGTCTCACTTTAGCGTGCAGTAGATATAACTAATTTACTATTTTTGAATCAATATTTAGACCCGTAATCAATTCTCAAAGTAAGTAATCTGGGCTGGTTCTGATTTAACATCTCAACCGTTGAAGAAAGACTTAAAAAAACGTGTAACAACCATTAAAGTTATTAACCTTCCAAGTAATAACTGTTGAAGTATGACAGAGAATCATCACGCTTACGAAAATGGTCAATTTCAATAATGTACCTGTAAGATTTATGTTTACAATATTTCGAATTCTGTCAGAACCAATCCAGCCAATAAAATAGTTCCAGTACAAGAGCCCGGTACCGAGAACTATTATGACGCAATGGAACTCACAAGACCCAAACGAAGGTTTAAGCCAAAGGTCACGAAGGCAAGACCAAACAAGAAAACAAAACTATATGTCATAAGAACAAACAAGCAAAGCTATAAACTAATTTAGCATGAAAACAACTACGCACATATGAAACATTAATCAAATTAGATAGTATAAATAACCCCACATTAAAATTAATAAATCTTCATCTTTTATCTCATACTTTATTTTGTACTTGTACTTTGAAGAGTACTCTTCTAGCCAATAGGAATAGGTTCACGTGATAGTCACGTGCTAGGTTATTACGTAAGGGTCAACTAGACATCTGAGGTTTACAATTCAAAGCTTGATCTTATGGTTCAGTGGTTTAGTCATAGTGCTTGCTTAGATAAAGCCGTAAGTTCGACCCCTTACCGAATTTTGATTTTTCTTCAAAATATTTTTTTTCTTTTATGATTTATTACTATTATTTTTTCCCCATATGTGTATAGGTACATTTTTTGCGAATATCATTTTAAACATCTGGTTTTTATTATTTTTGGCAAAGCTAGAATCATTACATTTTAATGAAAATTGTTTCTCACGGGCATGCAACGTAGAGGGAGTAGCTTTTTTATAAAACACTCAAACGTTTAAAAAAAATAATGAAAAAGAAAAGGATAGAAGGCCTTGCTAAATACGTACTACATTATTGTAACAGGCAAGTTTCAATAGCGTTAATGAAATAAATTAAAGATAAAGTTTACAACAAAAGTTCTTCAACAGTGAGGACCGGACTCTGTAGTTGTGAACTAAAGAAGATACAATACATTTACATAATAGTGTAATTTGCTCGACAAAATCAGAAATGCGTGGTATATGAAGGCCAGTATCATTCAATATAAAACGTTTAAAACCTTTTTTAAAAAAAATCCGAAAGAAGGCAAAAATCAAAGTTAGGTCAAAACGACAAAAAATGTCATGTACAGTATTAAACGAGTTCAATGAACACGAATGTAATTTACCTAAAATCTTGATTTACGGAAAGAATATGCGATTACTTAAAAGAAGTACCATTAAGTGGGACTTTAATAAATTTAGAATTATTTAGAGGATCATTCAATAGTTTTACATACAACGTTTGGTTCTTTTGCATAAGTGACTTAAGCATCTAACATGAAGATCAAATCACGTTTATTTACTGCGTAAAAGAGAAAGTTTCATTTAGTACGTTCGATAAGCTATGATTAGAGCGTTATAATTAGCAGATGATTTGAATGTAAAAACCTCCGAATGAAACCGACAATGTTTCCAAAGAATATTAAGTCATTGAATAAGTTCTAAGAAGACGTTGAACTAGAAACCTGTTCGGTGATTTTAAACATGACGGGACAAAAATGTGGAGTTTGGTGAATATATTATTAATGCTTATTTTATAGGTTAAGTAAAGATGAAATTCTTTTGTGAATTTGAGCAAGTTATGACGAAATAACATTATAAACTATTGTACGGTCATTGACTATATGAGAATGAACTTTGTTTGGTTTTATGGTTATCTTGAAATATGGCAGTATAATTTATAGGTTTGTACCATATCAAATGTTTTGTAAATATTGGCCTGGTTAAGTAAGATATACTATACATACAACTTTTAAACGTGTATTGTATAATAAGCAAATGCTTTATATCACATTAGGTAAGAAAGTATTGCTGAATAAGTACATACAATGTTAAAGTCTAGTTTTAATTTATTTATTTTCTGGAAGGTCTGGGGTTAAGACGTATATGTTGGGTTGATGATTCTGCAATAACTCGGCGTACGGGTCCAGAACGAGGTCGACCGACTGGTCTGGGAGATGGTCTAACCACTGCAGCAGGTGATTCCTGTTCGGTGTTACGACGTGTACGGGATCCGGAAGGACGACCAGGACCGGCACCACTACTTTCGCGTACCCTCTTATTGGCAGATGGGGGTCTTCCGACGGGACGGCGAGATGAGGATTGGCCTCCAGAAACAGAACGATTACGGGGTTCCAATTGAGCTACACTTGCTCTTGTTGCTCGCGGAACCTCATTCGTGTTGATGGGGGATTCAACAAAGGACGATTGGCCGCTATTATGATGGGCGGGTTGGTTTTCATTTAAATCCTCAGAAGACAGACCACCTTCAGGAAAACCCGAGCCACTAAAGTCCGAGTCCTCTTCAGAGCTACTGTCTGTAGGAGAACTGCTAGCTTCTTCTTCGCTTTCACTACCAGATGTTTCGGATTCGTTACTGGCATTGGTGGTAGCATTAGCCGCATTTCTATTCCGTTCAATGGTAGCAGCACGTCTTCGTTCCAGTCTTTCATCGTGACGAGCTTGCTCAACCTCAGAAAGTCCATTAAGACCACGCGTAATCACGACAAGGCTATCCAGATCATCGAGACTGTTAGAGAATTCCACCTCTTTTAGGGCCCTGTTGAGGCTTTCGAAGACTTTTTTGTTCTCTCTACGCCAAAGATATTCCAGAAGTTTATCAGCACAAAACTCTTCGTTTCGGTAGCGTGGTGCTATGGACTTCTTGACATCGAGCCACATACCTTCAATCAAATTTGTGTGGATAAGACCTTCCGTATGGTTACCCTTCACCTGGTCCTCCGTAGCAAAGTTCTCCGAATGATTGACAACCTGATGTTGGCGGAAGAAGTAATCACCGTCTTGGTATGCATGTGAGTTATCCTGGTAGGAGCCATCTGGGTTTTGAACATCAGCGGGATGCATAAAAGTGTAACCTCTCCAACCATCTGATCGAATTACAGAACCACGTACGCAATGTGCCTCGATGATTGGCTTTAGAGTTGCCGTCGTACGATTAGGAACAGTACATACAAAAAATCTACCAGCAGAAAAGATTGGTTTTTTATACCAGACGCCACGGTGTTTTTTCATCTCCTCGCCGACTTTGATAGCCTCAACCATTCCAAAAACCCATACACCTTCGACACGATGACCCCGGTGGTGCTTTTGTTTACCAAATTTCGACTCATCAATTTGGATGTGGTCGCACCCTGGTGTAGAACCCAAACGAAAAGGAAGGTTGTTTTTCGTAAAGTCATTGAGCATCAAAATGTTTAGGTCCCTTCCGATTTTACCCAGGGTCGGCATGGTGGTTTTGTAGTCTTTACAAACGTTTGTCATTGATGTTTGTTGAACGTACTTGGTTAAAGCGCGGTAAGTGACATCAATTGGTAGTTTTCGGCGGTAAAAAAAAGTGTTTTTGGCGGATGTCTGGACTCTAGGTTTATGTGTGTCACTGCTTCCTCCACAATGGTAGTAAAATCTTTGGCGTGACTCTCTCCAGCTACGGTACATGTCTTTTTCACAACCACCCACGTTACACTTCACATCTTCCGCTTGAAAAACGCCGAGATCTTCACCGACGTATCTATTGTTTAAGATAGTATTAGTCATCATAAACCTGCCGAAAAAATATTTGTGTATTTACTCTTCAGTTTCAGCGGTACGGCCTGAAAGGTTATCAATATGAGTAGCTATAGCATTAATTGGTTCTCTGGATCCATAGGCAGCAACAACTTGGCCAGGTCTACGACCACGAATGCTTGTTGAAACTCGCGAATCATCCTCAACATAATTGGGAACAATAATAGCAGAACTCATTATGAAATTGCTGAATGACAAAAATGATTAAGGTTGAAAGTTGAAAGAATTTTGATTTAAAAGATGAAGTTCAGTTGAAAAATAAAGCGGTATAAAAAATGAATCATTTTCATTAGTAACCGATGCCGAGATCTAAATTATAACAAAACTTACATGAAGAAAAGGAGAAAGTTTTCTAATATAGGAATAAAAAGTTTTTTATGTCGGCATAAGCCACAAACAATCGTTTCTAACTTAGGACTGCTTTTAAATGTTTATAGATTTTGGTGGCAAAAAGAAGTCGGATCGAGATTTGAACTCTTGACCGACTGTTTCCTTAGCAAGCAACTTAACCGCTAAGCTACAACATTACAATTGATTCAATTTTACTACAAACGTAATTTGGAATTTTAAATAATTGTTAAAATATGACTGCAAGAAACCTTTTACAAATTGGATGAACGTTTGGTCCCTCGATTGTCCATTCAGAATCTTAATTCTAGTTTTATTTAATGTGCGCTAAAGTTGGAGGTCAAGTTCATACACTGATGTCCTCATTAGCTATTAACAAAGCGGTTAATAATCAGCATATCCTATAGATAAACTTTCAAGACGGATTACTGGCTCAATTCGTATTTCAGAAATTTAAAATTAAATGCACATGAAGCGCGCTAAAACCAGACACAGAATGCATATGCGGATGACCCCATAAATTGTTCCGTAAGTGATTTATTATTAACAAATCCAAAAAACAAAGTATTTAAAGCCAATTGCTTGCTCAATTCGTAAGTCAGAAGTTTAAAAATAACTGCATCCGAAGCGCGTTAAAATTTGACATAGACTGCATATACGGATGACCACATAAACTGTTCCCTGAGTGGTTTATTAGCAAGAAACAATAATACCAAACTTTGGGAGCTGATTACTCCATCATTTTTAAACACAGACACGTCAAATAAATTGCATTAAATGCGCGCTTCAATTACACGTCGAATACATCTACGGATGACCACGCACCGTGTTTAGCCGCTGCAATATAATTTAATAACCGAATTTTAAAACTTTGACCAATAATTACTCCGTCAATTTTAATCTCAGACTCTCGAAAGTTGTTTTTTCGGAAGCGCCCGAATTTTGGCGAATTTTCGGGTACCCGGATGTCTGTGTAACTATAACTAATCACTCAGAATTTAGTTCTCGACCTATATTTTATGGCCTCCAAAATCCATAGGATATATCCCGGTTAAACATTTTCCCGCGATAAATTAGATTTCTCTGTCAAAAAATATGAAAATCAGCAGTTTAGAAATCGGACTTTTAAGTTCTGAAAATGTCCGTTTTAACGAAAATTGTTTATTGTAAAATAGATGCACTGTACCCCGATCAACGCCTTAAGTCTTGGGAATTCAAGTGCGATCGCAATGGAAAAAACAGCAGTAACTCCACCGGTAAAATACTTTCTAAGACAGGATGCAACGATTGCCCTTTCAAGTGGGTGGTCGGTTCCAGTGGGAGAAAATAACAGCGCGTTTGTACTGCAAAATTCACCCTGCACTTAAACCACAGTGGACATAATCATCAGTCTGCTAATTCTCTCGCTGGTCATTCCACTGCATGCCAGATTGGAGAGAATCACATGAAGGTAATCAAGGATATGACGATTGCTAATTGCTCACCTCAAGATATCTTGATTTACTTTCGCTAAAACTTCTCTGGTGATTACTTCAGACCTATTACGCTTTACAATGCCAGACAGAAAATTCGTGAAGTGTATTTTGATTTTAACTCTCCTTTGCAAGCTCTCTTGAATCAGTTCTCTAAAGCCGACTCTGGATTTATTTACGCGTACAACTGGAATGAGGCGGTACCATCAAAAACCTTTTTTTGCGCACTCTCATTCCTCGGAAATGGTTGGGTGTTTTCCTCAAGTGCTTTTGATGGATTGCACTTAAAACACCAACAAATTTGGTATGCTATTGTTGCACGTTGTTGGCATGGATTGCTACAATAAGACATTTTTTGTGTGCGGTGTTTTTTAAAAACACGAAACCCGAGCCAGTTATGAGTGGGCGATTTCAACATTACGTATGAAGTTGTTTTGGTGCTATTCAGAGGAGTTTGATTGTAGTATTATTGCTATTGACCGTAATTTGGCATTAAAAGGTGCTATAGAGACAATTTATGAATCCAGCACAATTCTTATCTGCCGTTGGCATATCAACAAGAACCTGTTGGCCATATGCAAAAAATGTTTTTTAACAGATGATGGCTGCAATAAGTTTATGGTCAGATGGAATCGCTGTATGAACAGTTTCAATGAAGAAAGACTGTAGCGAAACGGGAGTGTCCTGAGAGATAATTATGGGTTGAACGCAAGATACCTCGCACTGTTTGCGTATCGTTAGTCAACATGGGTGCCGTTGAAAGAACATTTTGCCAACCCTTGGATCAATAAGCACCTTCATCTTGGCACCATCAATACATCCAGAGTTTACGGTGCTCATAACAAGTTGAAGCGAAGACTGATGGTGTCTGCCAGTCATTTACACAAGGTTGCTAATTTGGTGAAGAGCACTATTACAAATCAATTACTTCTGATTTGAGAAAAGAAATATAAAGTATACAAAAAAAAAACATTGGTACTATAGGTTCGATTATAAGTCCTTGTTACTTTATTTGACTGAAGTTTTAACTACGAAATAATGGGGACTATTTATACTATTTTAAAAGCTGACTTTTATTAAAATTGCTAGTCCATAAATATCATATTTCGAAATGATCTAGTTACCGCTAAAACTTTTACAAATACTACTTCTTCAAACTTACGCTATAAATAAGACTTAATCTTCAACTTGGGCATTTGTTTGCAAGCAACTATGGTTATCTGTTCGATTATAGATCTCTGTCAATATTATTTCGTGGACGGCTAATTGATATGATTGTAAAACTATTATAACAGGGCCTGCTACCGTTGCTGTCTGCCGTTTTGCCTGTTGACACCATTATCTTTTGCGTTCATATATCTGATTGTCTTGTATCGGATCGGCTTTATAGGATTTACTTTTTTTAACAACTTAAATACTCAGCAAAGACGAGTCTTAAGCTATTAAAAATATTTCCACATCTTTATAAACTGTTTTCGACTTTTGAAAAATATTTTTTTATCCTTTTCTTGTAATGCATTTTTTCTAATAGCTTTCAGCTTCGGATAAAATTAATTTTTTTTTCTATAAATTTGATAGCAGTGTAAGAGATAGTTTTTTTAGCTATCTGTAGAATGTAGGATACTTAAAAGTGTGTCAGGAAAATAATATTTGTTGATATTGTTATTTTCTTGGTTTTATAGTGAGGAATTATCTTGAATACGTCTGCTTAGTAAATGTTGTGTTTTAAGGAAAAGTAAAATTATAAAAAAACTATCGGAATAGTTTGAGACTGATTATAAGATTGTCTTTTAATAATAAATGAAATGTACCAGTAGTTATATAAAAGACTGTCTTCTGTGTTCATATCTCTAGTGCTATCTTGAAGTTTTCATAGATTAACCAAAAATGTATACGATTATTACATAGTCACTAATTTAGTCTTGTTCCAATATATGTCAAGTCTTCTTAACTCTCTTTGCTTTAAACTAAATTTTAAACATTTCTCAGACGTACTAAGTAAGACTTGTGATGTAACATCGTTATAGTTCATACTGTGACATTTATTGTAAAGCTTATATCACAAATGTTATCAGCATGGATAAACCTTTGTTAGCTCTAATATGGCTATATCCTTGCTAGGTCACCACACACTCCTCTGTTACTGTAATCAGGTTTATTTGTTCATATTTCTGTATTCAAGATCTTGTCTATGTTTTTTTCTTTCAATTAAACGTTTTCTACTCTCATCCATTTTATATGTATTAATACTTATAGATATATAATGTCTGTTTCTTTTGTCCTCCCCATAATAATTATTTTGTTCTGCTCTTGCCTCGATCCACTCCTCACCGGCCCGCTAATTGAACTAGTTATCATGATTAGTTTTGTTTATAGCTCTGTTAAATACACCAATACTGGAACCAGTCTCGAAAGAAATGATACCATTAGAGCAGCATTGGACTAAACAAAAATGTGGTAGACTCAAAATGGGTTACATGTTTTGAAGAAAAATGTTTCAGTAAAGCTTAAGGAAAAAAAGGGTTTAACATCTTGTAAGAGTGATAATATCTGATATATTTCCTATTAAGCGCTGTTAACCGGATCCATAACTTAATAATAACAAAAAACTGAAAAATAAAAATGTTTGGAAAGTCTCCCTGTGAATCAGTATGTGATGTCATTTCACAAAATACGAAAACCTTAAACGGTTACGACACTTTTGAGGGCACTGTATATACGTTTTTGAAATTCAGCGCACGTTTAAGGATGTTCTGATATGGTTTGCCACTTACCTTATATCTGAAATTAGCTCAGATAATCCCCATATAAGTTTAGAATTCTTGAACCATTTCGGAACGGTTTCTAATTTCTTATAATGTATTTTGGTCATTAGTTTAATGTAATCAGGGAACGTTTAAGTATCGGATCTGTAGGGAGAATGGACCAGAATTCTCTGAATTATCGCATAACAACAATAACGGACCGGAGTACCTTAAAGTCAACGGATTTTCAGAGATAACGGACCGGAGTACCCTAAAGTCAACGGATTTTGAGGGATAACGGACCAGAGTACTCAAACTTATTGGATTTTGACGGAAAACGGACGGGAATTCTATGATTTTTATGATTTAGACGGATAACAAACTCGAGTTACCAAAATATAACCCCAATAAACAAGCGAAACTTAACAGAATATATTATACAACAAGGAACGACATACAATTATATTTTCAAGGCGTAGTCTACAATTGTAGACAAATAAATGTAGGGTGGACTTCGGAAACTCTGGCTCGTTATTTGTCCGCATCCGGTACTTTAGGGTATGCTAATTAAAGTTACCGAATGATCACAATCAAGTACGCGAATCTGGTATGAGACGGACTAGGGGATTATGGCGAGGAGTAGCAACAATTGCTTACAACACTCGAATAAAGTAAATCAACAATAAGAATATCCATAATTTTATTAACCAAAGAATGTGTAAATGGATGACTTGCAAAACGCAAAACAGAAATTAAATTAACTTAAAATTAACTACGGAAATTCAATTTTCCGAGGTTAATTTCGCATGCCTTCCAAAACGCACAAAAATTAAGATTAATTTTATTAATTCAAATAATTCATAATTTCTTGCTCCCTTTGCTTCCAATTAGCGTAGTAAACCGTTCGGATTTGGTTTACACCAACGGTTCTTACACGGAAGTTGTGTAACCTCCATACAAGGGTCAAAATATCTCTACGCTGTTCCTTATCAGAAGGAAGTTTTGCATGCAGCCTTCCAAATGACCCTTGTATGGCTCTCATTCCCCATTCTACTGCCTGACGATGCTTCGTAATAACGGCATGCTTTTTTTGAGTTGCCACATCACCTCTATCTACACCAACTGCGTTTTCTCTTGGCACACTCAAAATCTTGCCCGCAAATTCTCGCCTACAATTGTGATATATTTTAGGTCTTGTATTTACTAAAAAATGCCTTTTTTTTCATTTTTTTAGGAACCATCTCCTACTTCTTCTGAAAAGGGTAAAAAAGTCGTTTCAAATAAGCGTAAAAGAGCACAATAAAATTATTTTTTTATAAACAAACTCTTCGCAATTCATTTATTTTACTTTCATAATCCTTAAAGCCTATTGCATGCAAAGTTTTAAAAGAAAATGTAAAAAAGATTTTTTTTTTGAGTTAATTTTTTTTTGAAGTTAATTTTCAAGTTAATTGAGGGGGGTGGGGGGTGTCAATTAACTTTTCTCCATTTAAGCAGTAGAAAATGTCTTAAAATTAAGGTTAATTTTTGGTTACACATCGTAAAAAATATTTTTAAGTCCGTTTAATTTTGATGAATTAACAGTTTTGGAAGTCTTCCAATATAAAAGATAAAATAAAAAAAAGCTACAGGAGTCTTAAATCGAACTACAGGTCTGCAAAACTATCTTTCCATTGATGTTACCCGCAATATCTATCTCCGGAAGTATTTCGTTTAAAACAACAAGTTTTTGTTGGATATATCGATAAATCCAGCTATCCGCAGGGAGAGATAACCCACGCACGAGAACCGCCAACAGAGGTTTCATCAACATTTCCAATTGTTCTTCAATACGTCGGTGGTATCTGGAGTATGCTTTGGCGGTCATTACTTCTACAGCCAAAAACCTGCCATTCCCAACAACTGAAAGACACAAAACACACGCTCACCACCCGTTCTACAATCCGTAAAACCTACTGGATCAGCATCATTAAGCACCATGATCTCCATGGACTCCCATTCATCGGATACCTTGAATACATGGTATTCCGTAAACAGCAAGTAGTGATACAGACAGGTTATGTTTTTAAAAGAATACCCCAATCGAGACCTGGTACTAATTGTTCTTTTCACCTCACGCAAGTCCAAAGTAAAGTCATTCAAGGTTGTTGACTCTAACAATTGTTCAAATGCTTCACCTGTACAAATACGGTGGGTGAGTTGGTCGAACTCGTTAGCCCTATTCGATAATATTATCCAATAGCCGACATAGTTATTTTTTTCCATTCGTCTGGTCATTCCTCGTCTTCCTTCCACCAAAACAGCATCTATCACATCCTCTACATCCACCGCTGTCTAATCCTTATCCTCAATGATAATCATTGATTCTGTACTACCTTCCCTATCAGAATCAACAAGATCAATCACATCCTGTCCTTGATCATGATGATCCTCTTCAAGATTAGCAACACCAAATTCTTTACCAGTCAATACTGGAACCTCTCCAGACGTAATACTGGTAGTAGACGTTTGGCTATCTAATCCCGATCTCTTCAGGTACGCGGAACGAAATTCCGGGCCACCAAAAAATGATTGGGGTCAATCGTGTCTTTTACCGGCATCGGCTTTGGGCTGCGCTCGAAGCCAACATTGGTATTCGCACCCAAGTAAACAATGTAATGGCAAATTTGTGCCATTTGTAGACCTGTTTGGTCCATGATATTATGGACGTCGACGATAGTACGACCAGGGTTAACGGCTAACGCCTTATTAATAATATCGATAAGGTTTTGATTATCGGTTGAGTCCATGATTCTTGGTTCTAAAAAAAAACAAAAGAAAAGAATAACGGACAACTTTTATCTTCATCTAAATTATATAGATCCACTAGAACGCACCAATCACACATCCACAATTTCAAAAAGGAGATTAACAAAAAACCAAAATAAGTCTGCTCTCTTTTTTACAGGTTATTTTTTCTTTATTTCTATGGCTTTCCATACTATTCCCTCTCTGCATTGTTACTTTTATTACCACAAAATGTAAGCGATTATACTCTGAAGGTATGGTATCCTGACTGTCTTCCCTTTTTGCTGCACTTCTGCTACTACACGTATATTCTCTCTAGTGTACTTGACGTCGTTCTACTATTGTCAACACTTTCATTTAGTGATCACATCGTGTCTCTCTTACTGTCAGTGCACCTTCCATGGTTCTCATTCCAGTCAAATCGCATCATCCCCTTGTCGTTGCTTATCCTCTGTTTGTGATTACTCCATCTAATGGTAAAGACATCAACACCGACTGTCAGGCAACACACCAAACATATACAGTCGGTCTTCCCACAGAAAAAACCGTCGTTAGCCAACCAACTCTTCTTTTATCCATACCCTCTACCCTGTTCTTCATCTATTCACACCAAGATATCCCGTCTATATTTGTTTTTATTTCAATGCACATAATCGTGCCCACTTGTCCATGGTGCATATTCACTTTGAATCATACATCACGACTTTATAATCTGAAATTATACTTTCAGACAACAAGCGTATATTCTCGTGTATTATCCTTTCTTTTATCTTTCATCCCCTTGTTCTGCCTCTCGAACATCTTAAATATTTGGTTAGCTTTGTTTTGATTGCAAACATTTAAAAGAAAAAGAGAAAAAGACAAAAAAAAGATTCAAAAAAAAAGAAGAATGATGAAAATGTTCAAAAATGATTAAAAAAATTAATTTTTTTCCCCACGACAATATATCGCCACCTTCGCTTTCAAATTCCACCCGTATTAACAACAGTCATCTTTTAACGCGTCTTTCTCGACCAATAATTGGTTTTGCGCGCTCTCTTCAATACATCATATTCAAATCGAGTAAACCCGGTTATATTTGTCATCTTAACAATGTATCACTACCAGCAATGGCACTTTTAGCCGTTTTTTTCAATTTTACTCTTTCAATCAATTTGTAACCAGGGCTTCGACAATAGGTTCCGATATTCGGACGTCTACCCTATCTATCCGTATTTTTGGTTTATTTTTATCACTAAAACTCATCGAATAACATAACTTTTAAAAATCGAAAAAATGCGCGCCCGACAGTTTTGAGCTTCGTCTAACGGCTGTTTCATGCTAGTGTGTATGTACCACATACCAAACAAACTCCTTCGTGACATTTATTTGGATTTCAATAATAACAGAACGAGGCTCTTCCGAAGGTGTTGCCAAAGGATAATAGACGACATCATTCCTCCTCCCATCGTGCCTCTCTTCAGAGCCAACATACTGCGCATCTCCGCAGATACCTTTCCCAATGACGGCCTTGACTATAATATCCTTTACGTAGTTATCATTGAACAGCATCCTAGTGAGCAGATCAGACCCGGGACGAGCTGGCAATGCAGTGGTCCACATGTTATCTTTTGCAGTATCTTCAGCCACGTTATAATAATGAAAAGAAGTAGAAAAAGAGGGAAAATAAAAAATAAATTCTAAAATCGATACTTGAATAGTTTTTTGGTCTTGACAATTTCTGATTTGTGAGACAGGTCTGCAAGACTTTCTCACTTGCTTCGTTGGAATTTCGATGTTAGTGTTACACGAATTGTACTTTGTTTTGAAACTGCTAATTACGCCAATTATACCTAAAATTAGTCGTAATAGACGTGAATGTAATGTACATTTGATACGTTTACTTCCTCGAAAATTAAATGACTTCAAGGACCATAGCGTACAAGAAATGTGCTAAAATAGAATGACATGAACTAAGCAACAAAGAATATTCGCATTTACAATAATAAAAAAAAATCTGTGTTTACTTCCGTAATGCTTTATGTAATGCCGAATGCTGACATACATTTTGGTATAACATGGAATAGCTTATTAAACAGCCCGTGACTCTTTAAATATTAAAATCACAATCACAATGGTTTAGTCAGGATTATCCCCAATGGCATAATCCATTTTTACAATTAACAAGTACTTTTTACTTTCAATCAGTATATTACGTGCAATGGAATAAATAAAAGTTGTATATTCTTCCTTGAATATATCACTATTGAAAGAAACTTAATTACTGTTTGTTTATTATCAAAACCCCATGTTCTGGATGGCATATTCAGCATATTAATAAAGAGGTAAACAAAGAACTTCGCATTGTGAAAACTAGTTTTAGCCATTCAATTTGGCGGAAGGAAAAATAAAATCGGTAAAATATCTTTATCGCTATACAACCATTGGTCAGAGACCAGGACAAAATCTTACAATAAGGAAAAAGAAATCGAATACTATGTGCTACCCTACCGAGTGTTTTGGGATCCAAATATACCTATTTTAATTATACTGAGACACACCCTCAGTTATTCATAACATTCACAAAATCTAGTTTTTCAATCATAAAACAATGATAAGCACAGTAACAGCTTGTCACAATTATAAATATTTATTATCTTCCAATTAAAACAGATAGTTAAGTTTCTAGAGAGATACTTTTCTTTTAGTTTAGTTTTAACTTTTTAACCTAGAATAAAAACACACAGGATTTATGGTTTAACTTGTTTTAGTTTTTCTGTGTAAACCAGTACACTTTACCAAAAACTATTGTTCAATCAGAATCATAGTTGAGTATAAGATCCACTAAAAAATGTAAACACTATCACAGCCGCGGACTCGGTAGTGGAATTCCGCGACACGTTGCGGAAAGACGCAACATGGTGGATAAAATACGCAACCATCGGAATATAATTTTTTTATTTAATTTTTTTTTTCCTTTCCTATTTTTTAAATTTTTTTCTTTTACAAGCATTGCCAAATAACACATTGCCAATTAGCACATCAGATTGAATAAAATAGTAATCACTCCATTAGATGAATTGTTGAAGAGAGATTAATTACAATAAAACGTGTCTACGCAAAACAGAGAAAGATACGACCAACTTACAAATCAGCTAAAGAACCAGCAGGAAGATGATTAACCTTGTCAGTATATTTAATGTACGGCCAAACAACCTTGAAAAAGTTACCGGAATCGGAATACCGTACAAGACCAACCACTTGGAGAATGTCTGTAATGGAAATAACAGCGTACTTCTTGTATCTGTCACCCCTGGAATACCGAGCAACTGTCACAACATTGTGAGCGTCGAATTGCTGCTGCTTCATTACTTCGACGATACCCAAAAAAAATTTTCACCTTCTTGCTTGTGTGTAAAGTAGCAGTGAAGCACACCGACAAACCAAATGGAAATAGATCTAAATTCTATGATGTAAGTACCAATAAAGTTTGTCAAATGTCTTTTGCTTACCTGTGACCAGTACGTTTGGGAGCTTTAAACAGTGATATAGCGCTAGTACGGATTTAGATTTAAAAAGGGACAATTATTATTATATAACAATTGTGATAGTGAGCACCAGACTTTTAGTTGTCAACTTAGTTTTATTATTTATTAAGAGTATTTCTGTAGTGATCTTAGACGATAAAATATATGGATAAGACAATAAAATGCAAATCGATAATAATACTGTGAGAGATGAGAAGAGAATATAGTTCTTAGATGTCAAAGATAAAAGAGTTTACGACGGGTTTATGTAAGAAGATGATGTGATTGTATAATTTACAATAGACAACAAACAGCAACAAAAAGCGGAGGAAATACTACTAGTATCAATTACAAGATAAATCCCAAATTTAGGTAAAGACAAAACTAAAGAATATTTATTAAGAATTGAAAAAAAGGGAGCGTATTTATAGGAAAGATCCTATCCTGTGTAACAACAAGCCACATTATTATTGGCTGCAACAACAGGACGATATTATTTGCTCTTGTCTTTAAGTTTTTCAAGGTTATGTCCATAATCGAAGAAAATACCAAGTCATCGTTCCAAGCTCGTCTTGCAATCACAATGGATGACGAGGTCAATTGCTCGATTTCATCCCCAACCTTATGATCATAATATGATATCAATGCATCAATCACCTTCGATCTCGGGACACCGAAGCATATTTCTTCCGAATCTGATCCAAGCAAAGACTGAGGAATAAACGGACACCAGCCTTGGGCACCAGAGGTATACGAACGGTAGGTGTCTGGACGATCCGTAGATTCAGGGAATTGAATAGACTGCAGACATCTAACCGCCATCGTGTTATAATTCGCCTGGTGACGAAGGACGTTCGAAGCATTTGCCCCTATAAGATGCGTGGACTTGATCAAGTTGGTGAACTTCTTAATTGTCCGCTCCATTGGTCGTCAAGAGTAGCATTTTAATGGCCCCATCTGTTCAGCCAAATACGGCAGATGCATCAAATAATGGTTATTTGCTGTGAACACTCGCGCATTGATACGACTTGCAACAATCTCTCGATTCAAAAACGCATACCAACTACTAAAACATCTAAATGTTTGCGTTAATATCAAATTTTTAATATCTAGTCTCTGATTGTCATGTTACCCTTTCATTTTTGTAATGTCCCTACGAGAAATGCGCCACTGCAAAGCAATGGAACATCCCTCCACCAATTCCATCAACGCACATTTGGTTTCATTGTTCTGGACCAATGGAAGTACACTGGTCGGGACAATGTGCAAGAGAAAGTCTAAATAATCGACGGCTCTTCCGATACCTACACCGACATCCCAAGTTTACTCAAAAGCTGATGGTATGTAAACCCTGCTCTGCTGCACCTTTTAGTCAATCTTTTTGCTGAAAGTGTCATCACGTGCGTTCAAACCAAAGGTATATTGTGCATCTTGAGTGATGAATTCACAGAACGTTTTGTTTTTCTTGGGATCCAAAAGATTATACACCAAAGTACCAAGCCCTCTACAAATCAAATGCATCTCGTCACCAAGAAAAAAAGATGTACCAGTGAAGGTGGAAAGAGAGCTAATAACAGGATCAACACCAAGTATATCGAATCGCTAATTCATACTGCGTTTAGTATCTTAAAAATATTGGTGCACACTTTGAATAATTTACCGCATCGCCGTAAACTAATTCGTCTTTGGTTCTCATGTCACCTGCATCCAAGAAGTACATACCGTAACGGCAACCTCCGGGATGTCTGCTAGCAATTTTGCAAATTCTGCAGCCATATTTGCTCGTGTGTCCACGATGATTCATTAAATCAGCAATTCCTGGAATATCACCAGTCATTCCGAGCAAGAATACTTTACTTTCGTGCACGATTTTATTGTTTGTTTCAACGACGATTCCTCTTGCACACAACGAATTGATTTCCTCGATGATTGGCGTCAAAAAACTCATCAAATACTTGGGCTTTTTTGGGCCAGGTAAAATAGCCAGTGGAATCACCATCGACTCCTTTGCTCTAAAAACGAAAAGGTAAGTTTGATTAAGATAACATATACAAGTAAATTTAATTTCTAAACCTTTTAGAAGCAGGAATGTTCATCACCATGCAATGGACCAATGTTTGAGAGCTTCCTGGTTTGGATTTGTTGGGAAACCCATCAACGTAAAGAACAAGGCAGATGTCTTTGCGTGTGAGCAAATTTTGACAAAGAAATTCTTTGTACACCGAACCGGAAAACATGTCAATGTAGACGTCATCTTCAACATACTCGCTGAATTGGCTTGCGTACTTGAAGTCTTCACGGATTTTGTCGTCGACCAGTAGTTCCGCAAGTGAAGCCCCGACAGAAGACATAGCCATGGTTTGAAAGGCTTTTGGAGGTGAAATGTCGCCAGCACGGATTGATTCCTCAGCTTCAATTTGGTTTTTGTATCGTCCTTCACCACAAGCAGGGTTGATACAATGTGATTGCTGCACGTTATCATCAAAAAGAAAACATCCTTCGCGACACACATCATACATTTTCACAGAGGCAATGCTGCCTTTATCAAGTAATCTATGAATAGCCTCTGGAGAAGGAAGTAACCCGCCCAAGTCTAAATTGCAATTAGTATGAAAGGAAGTCTGTGAGTCAATATTTAATTTAGCTGAGACAGCAACAGAATCAATGTAGGAAAGAAGGTTTCCATTGACATGCTTTACGACATCACGCTGGACCTATCTTGAATCACCGTTATGGTCAAGAAGCTTAATTAAGCCTATGCCAAACTTTTGGATTATGTTCCAGTTGTAATCGTGGTCAAAGTGCTTGTATCTGATCGCATCTTCGAACATGAAAGCATCATCGCGTGCTAGTTATTGTAGCAATACATTGTAAGTTAGAAATTTGTTAGTATGATTTTAATTATTATTAACTGCAGCTTCTTCCATTACAGTATCATCGTCCGCATACTGCTCATCAAGATTTTGGACGGACGTAAGCTCTTCTTCAGCATCATCTTGTATATTGGTATTGATATTGTTCATTCCACTTCTTACTGCAAAGAAATGGCATTTTACTCTTCGTTGATGCTCGACCATTCGAGCATGGTTTTCAAAAAGACTGTCGCAATAGCTGCATGTAAAGTTACGTGATAAAATCATGGAAATAAATCGAGGGAAGCGTTAAAGAAAGATGCCGTAATCTAATCCCAACATAGAGTATTTAACGCAGTTGCATTAACTACTAGATCCAATTTTGAATCCAAGACAGCTGTCATTACGTATTGCAACTAGTGCTAATTTTTTTTATATAGTGGCATGGATTATATCATGGATATGATGTAAAAACCATGACGTACAAGAATATGGAGAATACATATATAGCACGTTTTTTCTGACAAAGCTGTTTTTATCAATCTACATCATAAAATAATTTGAAAATGCCCGCATATAACACAAACGACATGGTTCGTACCATCATCGAACTTCAAAAGCTAGTATTTGATTTGCAAACCGAAATCCGATCCAACCACTCCCAGGTAAACGATCGTCTTGACGCCATGGAAGAACGGTTAATTGGAGGGAGCGTGACTGACATGACACCGAGAAGAGGTAATCATAACATGGCATTGGTATACTTTGACATACAACTAACACGTTTTTATAGGCAAAGTCTACACATACGTCTAAAAAAAAAACGTTTACGTCGATTCACGTGACTGTCCCAAAATATTACTTAATATACTCTTCATACGTCTGTTTTTTTATGTACGTCTGTTTTTTTTATGTCTGATATTTTTACGTCTGTTTTTTTTACGTCTGTTTTTTTTATGTCTGTTTTTTTTATGTCTGTTATTTTTACGTCTGCTTTTACGTCTGTTTGAATTTCCAATTAGTCTATTCTTTTTACATGTCTATTCTTCTTACATGTCTGTTTAAATCAGTACGTCTATTTTTTTTTTACGTCTATTTTTTGTACGCCTGTTTTTTATACGTCTGTTTTTTTTGTACGTCTGTTTTTTTTTGTACGTCTGTTTTTTTCTGTACGTCTGTTTTTTTTTGTACGTCTGTTTTTTTTTTGTACGTCTGTTTTTTTTTGTACGTCTGTTTTTTAAGTCCTGTTCTTTAGTAATACGATTTTCCAAACCGTTTACAATCAACTTAGAAGAATCTATCTCCTAGATGTATTTTCTTCATCCTTTTTGTTGTATTTATTACATTTACAACCAAATATAATTACAACTCAACTTGCAGCATCTTTATAAATTGAGTGATGTTATGACACCTTTGTCAATATTATTCATATTGTCAAATGACAGAACGTCAGTATAACACAGCACTTACTGCGATTATATCTTACATTTAATCTAAGGGACTGTGTAACTGGAGTAACTTATGGCACGTCTTTGATTATCAGAAATTCTAATCCTTAACTATGGTTAATGGGTTGCGAGCGGCTATGTGTATACGCAGATTCCGAACATAAAACGAATAACATTTATTACATACAGTAAGTAAAACACTCTTTTTTATCTTGTAATGAATTTGTGTTCCGAAGATATTAGCAACTCTTGTCAAACATTAATTCGAACTGAGTAGAAATAAAATCAAAGTTATAATTCGTATAAAAGGACCTCCAAATAAAAATTATTGATGAACTTTCTAACTCATCATAAAGAAATAAAAGTCTCTGAAAATGTCGATTAATAGATTCGAGCAATTTCCTGCTATTGGGGATAGATTTGCATCCGCTGAAGAATTTTTAGAGGTTTGTTTTTCTGCTGCTGCATACCAGGGATTTGAATTGCATACTCGTGATAGTGCACCTGTTGGACGCAAGGGTAAAAACCCTTTCTATCATTTAGCTTGCGTGTTCCGTGACAAGTACAGAAATCAAGTTTCCGAAGGATCTCGAAAAAGGGTCAAATTTTCAAAATCCGGTACCTGTCTTTTTTCTGTTAGGGCCTCATTCAATAAAAATATCAATTGTTGGGTCATCGGTTCTATTGTGGATAGTCACAACCATGACATGCTTGAAGGTGATGATCGACTTTGTTTGTTAAAAAACAGAAGCTTAGATCTTAACCAACAAAGTAAGATTGAAGAATTGCATTTGGCTAATGTCAAGACCTCGTCTATTGTTGCGGCTATCAACAGTGCATCTGTTTCCGGTACTTATGCCATAGCAAAGGATGTAACCAATGTCAGATCAAGAATAAGAAGAGCTTTAATCGAGGGTTGTAATCAGGAGAGTTTAAATCCTTTTATTAAGGAGATGGAAGCTAGAGGTTATACTCTCTCAAGTCAGTATAACAACGATGGAAGACTTACCCATCTTTTTTTTTCCCATGAAAAAACAATCGCCAACATTGTCCAATGTCCGGAAGTTCTCATTGTTAACGCCACATACACAACGAACGTATTTGGTTATCCATTGATCAACGCAATTGGTGTGGATAATGTTAGCAACGAAGCCAGCTCCGGTTTGATGAATTTTTCTATTGCTCTGGCATGGGTAGCCGATGAAACAAAGGAAACGTACACTTGGTTTTTTGATACGTTGAAAAACAAGGTAATGTGACTGAAATGTCTTATTGCAATCACATTTAGCTAATATTTTTCTCTTATTACAACATCACGTTACATTTGTACAGATTTACAATAAAGCCAACGTTATGCCTGAAGTCATTATTACCGATAGAGCTGCTAGTGTTCGTGGAAGTCTCGATTTGATTTTTCCAGATGTTGCAAAAATGATTTGTGTTTGGCACATTATAGCCCAAAATGTTAAGGCCAATTTTTTTAAATTGTTCGAAAAATCCGAAGATTTCAAAGAATTGGAACGTCTTTTCTGGGATTTGCATAGGTGAAAGAGTGACGAAGAAGTACTTTCTGCTGTTGAGAATATCAAAAAACATGCATTGGTTTCAAGAAAGCCCGAAAAAATCAATGAATTTGTCGATGAATTGTTTAAGCAAAGAGCTTACTGGATAAGACAATACACCGATAAGTTTCCTCATATGGGCAATTATACAACCAGTCCTGCGGAAGCTGCACATAGTGCACTTAAAGGAAACAATAGGGCTATTGTTAAGTGCACTATGCCTAAGACATTTGTGCAGCTTGATATGGTTCTCAAAAACCAAAAGGTCAAAAGCAACATGGACAAATGCTTTTCGAAGATTTCGTGTGATCCATCATTGATTGGAAATCCAATGTACGCAAAAATCCTCAAGGTTGTCAGCGCTTACGCCATTAAAAAGATAAGGGAGCAAGTAAATCTTTTTTACGATGAGATGAAGAAGAATAACTTAAGGCCATGCACTGGTGTCTTCAAAAGTACCATGAAACTTCCGTGCAGACACACGATTTTTGACGAAGAATACAAAAAAATTATAGAAGGTGGCAGTGGCAATGTATCAAATACACAAGCCAGATCAGACATTTTTGTTTTGCTTTCTTCGGTTGACATAAGATGGCATATCAATAAGGGGAATGCTGATAAACAAATCGCACCCACAGCCGCAACCGAAAGTACAGGTAATGATAAGCAACTTCTTTTTTTTTAAAAAAAAAATGAAAGTCCCTAAGTTATTTTTTTTATTGCACTCCAGACATGTATGCAGATGCAACCGAGACGGAGATAACTATCTTCAAATTAAAGACGGCATTAGATTCAATTAAATTCAAGCATGTCAAGGACGAGAAGCTTGATTTAATTCGTAATTTGACGTCGGACTTGGTCAAGCTTCAAGACATTGAGATTATCCAGCCTCCTCAAAAAAAAACGAAGGACTCAAACTTGCCATCCAGTCGTAAGTAGTGCTATATATAATGCTATCGATGTTGATTTGTTACTGATAGTAGTATTATTATTATTAGAAAAAGTGGCCAAATCAGGACGGATGCTGTCTCAAGGCGAAGCAGTGGATGTCGATGTCCACAAAGAAGCGAAAATTAAAAAGCTGCAACAAAAGAAGGCTTTGCCAAAACCCGTTTTGACAAGTCAAATGCTGGAAAAGGGCGCCAGTCTCCAGGGCAAAGAAGTTACCAAGCCCCACCATCATGTCCTTCAAGCTTGTATGCCCAAGTTCATGATCGGTCATGTTGCTTTGGTGACAGATGTTGATGGAGATGGAAACTGCGGCTTCCGAACCATAGCTGCATCAGTTGGAAAAGAAGTTGTTCTAAGAACAGCAATTTCTGTTGGTGTTGAAGTCAATGATAACTATGAAAGAGATGAAGATTTCTACATGTATGTTAGAAAATCTCTGTATAATCATCTAATCAGCAACAAAAAGCACTACCTTTCGTACATTTTTGCTGATTGTTTCATGGAGTATGAAGAATTATTAAAACGTATTCACTTATCGTATAGAGGTGGTTGTGAAATCAGCAATTGGATGATCATGAACTCCACAGGTAACTATATGTTTAAATTTAATTATATATTGAAAAAATGCTAATTCTTCCAAAAACATGTCAGGTTATCTGATTGCGGATTTGTACCAACGCCCTGTTTATTTCTATTCACAGAAGAGCAAAAATATTTGTACCTTCTTGCCGGATTGTCCCATAAACTCAAATCGACCCATCAGTTCTTTATTCTATGGAAACCATTACATGTCACTTCAAATGTATCCCGACTGTCCTCTTCCTCCACTATCTAATAACTTAGAATATAGAAAAGCTATAGATTCCAACTATTGGAATTTATATGTCAACTCTAGAATCGCTCTATACAAAACATTACACTCTCAAGAAACAACAAACTCCACTTTGATTGAATCAAACAACCCAAAAAAAGAACATATAGACCTTACAAAAAATGAAATACAACAAAACACCCACAAAAACCAAATAAGCCAAAAACAAGAAAAAATTCAAATAAACCAAAAACAAGATAAAAACGAAATAAGCCAAAAACAAGAAAAAATTCAATTAAACCAAAAACAAGAAAAAATTCAAATAAACCAAAAACAACACGAAAATCAAAAAACCCAACAAGAACAAGAAAAAATAATAATTAAAATCAATTTAAAAAAAATAGCAGCAACCGCAAAAACAGCACCATTAAAAACAACTGCTCGACTTGTTTCCGATACGATTCTATGCAAGCCCAAACGTGTAGTCTTGCCCCCTCTTCCTCCACAGTCACCCTTTATTTTGAAAACCTTGGAAAAAATGCGTAACCTAGCTACGCCTGCAATCACAACGCTTTCCTGCTTCAAGTGCCAAAAGCACATTTTCCAAGACGGTGACCAGGATACGTCTATGTTCAAAGAATACACTGAAATCGACATCTTAACAAAGGAGCTTGATAAAAAAAAAGTAAATGCGGAAAACAACCGCTACGAAAGAAAATACAAAAAACTTAAAGGTGAATGGCACAAATTAAACAATAAGCTTAACCCAAGATTAGATGAATTCTGCAAGTCCCATAAAATCCAGGAATTTCTGCCAACAATTACCAAGTACAACTGTCTAAGTGTTGATTTTGAATCACTTAAACGTCGCGCCTTCGAGTTGGTCAATAGTGGAATTGTCCAGAAACTAGTTTCGGGGGAAATCAAAAGTATATTTAAATCTAAAGCTGGTCAAGATAACTCCGGAACGCAAGCCAAGCTTAAACACTTTGTCCACTTTGAACAAAACAAAAAACAGATCATGGTAAGAAATAAGATTAGCGTCAAATTTGACATATCACTTATATTGTATGTATCATTAGCCTGGGTATTATGGCCCGAAAGGCTTTGAGGTCATTGGTCATGCGGCACTTCGTCGATTTAACCAGGATGAGTACAAAAATTCTGAAGTCAAGAAATCAACCTCTTTCAGACACCACGAATTTCTTACAATTATTGTCAATCCCGAAATCGCTTGTCGAATAATCGCTGAAGATCAAGGTGTGTCACTCGAAGATGCTGCCAAAATTATGATTGAAACTTATGAAATTGGTTCACTTTTAAACCCTTTCGACTTCACAGCCGATTTTGAAGAAGATTAGATAAAAAATATAATATAAATAAAAACTAGACCTGAAAAGCAACACATAGAAAATAAGTATGTTTATAGTTATAGGAAAATTAGACGTATGAAATTCAAATACGCAGTCGTTCAAAAGTACAGACGTATGAAAAAAATAGAAGTATAAAAACAGACGTATAAAAAACATGGACTTACAAAAAAAAATAGACGTACTGACAATTTAAACAGACGTATAAAGTTTTTTTAGAGATGTGAAAAGAATAGACATGTAAAAAGAATAGAGATGTAAAAAGAATAGACATGTAAAAAGAATAGACATGCAAAAAGAATAGACATGTAAGAAAAAATAGACATGTAAAAAGAATAGACTAACTGGAAATTCAAACAGACGTAAAAGCAGACGTAAAAAAATCAGACATAAAAAAACAGACGTACATAAAAAAACAGACGTAAAAAAAACAGACGTAAAAAAATCAGACATAAAAAAAACAGACGTACATAAAAAAACAGACGTATGAAGAGTATATTAAGTAATATTTTGGGACAGTCACGTGAATCGACGTAAACTTTTTTTTTTTAGACGTATGTGTAGACTTTGCCTTTTTATAACAGTCGATCAGATGACCGAGCAATGGGCTGTCAGAAGTATCGCTCGTTTTCCTGGAGGTAAAAAGCCTGACACTAGTATTGCAACCGAAAAGGGTAATCCTAATAGGATTAGTGACAGAGAGGCACTCTGGGAGTTCTTGTTGTGTGTTCGACCTAATTTATGTCATACACCTGAGGAAAGTCAAGAAGAAATTGAAATGAAGAACGTGGAATTGAAATCCTTGTATGGTGTATTGAGAGATTATACTAAATCATGCATCACACAATTGAAGGCAGAGGTCCAGTCAGACCCAGTTCTTAGCATAAAGACATGGGGTATGCATTCCCGTGAGCTCCAGATGAAGTATATCCTTGCTTTGGAAGCGCTGGCCAGAAGAGGTAAGTTAGGTTTGGCTCAATCCTTGGATCACAGGGGAGCTGAAAGACTGCTGGCTAGTTTTGCTCACAACACATTGGGAGATAAGGTACGTACATTATAAAAAAAAGAAGTTCGTTTATTGTTAAGCAACTAATGTAATTTTTGTTTTGCAGAGAGTGTCGAAAAAGAAGTCAAGCTCTTTGTCCGATGATGAAGAGATCATCCGTCCTGGTCTCGGACTAGAGCAACCAGAGAGTTTCTCTATACCCAATGAAGAGCAGTCTGGTAGAGAAAATGATGATGTGTCTTTGGAAAAAGATACTCCATTAGCCAGACGTGGTCGCAAAAGAAGGGTTGTCAATAATTAAAGAATCTTTTAGGCTAATTCGCACTTTTAATAATTCCATATAAATTAAAAAACTTGCGGATGACAATTTTTGTGCCTTTCTTTCCTGTTTGTAATCTTTTGTTTTTGTAGCCAAACTTTTTTTATTTTGTAAGTACTGTCCTTCATGAAGTAGTAGACAATACTAAAATATATACCGTAAATAAATGTAGCGTACAAAACACCAATATTTATTATTTTTGTATATTTTAAATTGCCTAAGATTTATGTGTACATATCCGCCATATGCAGAAGGTAATAGTCATCTGAATATCCAATACGTCTTCTCAAATAAATTATATAATAATAGATTGTATAGATTAGTCTCTAGGCTATAACGGCGGATTGAGGTAGTTAATGTTTTTTTGATATAAAATTCTTCTCTAGCGCCGTAAAAAACTTTTTTTAGGCTGTAAAAAATTTTTTTAGGCTGTAAAATTTTGCTTTTAGGCTATAAAATATTTTTAGGCCGCAATTTTTTTTTCGTTTAGGCTGATAAAACTGTTTATGTCTATATGCTGCTACATCTCTCGAGGGCTCGCGAATGTTATCTGTATACATTGGTGGATGTTTGGTTAGTGTTATATCAACTGGGCCCGTCAATAGTAAGTGGCAAAGAATATTATGAATGTAAGTGTGCCTTTTCAAACTGGAGCTGATATGTACATAAATTATTTTTAAAGTAAAATACAAAATAAACATTGAATAAAATAAAAACGTTTTCATTTAAATCCTGCTTCTTTCTTATATAATTTATTTTTTGATTGCACAAATGTATAAGGTCCATCAGCATCAATAGGGACGCTCAAATAAAATCGAGCCTCCAGGTTCCAGCTTCCAGCAAATTTTAGATAAATTCTATTGGCCAAGCATTTTCCGATTTCTTTTTGTGATTTCTTAAATTTGCTGGAGCAAAAAGTGCTCCAGCAAAATAAAAATTAATTCCAGCTTTTTTTTCGTCCAATAACATTTTGGTATTTCGTTACATGATGTAAGGCTATCAAGCATGACATAATTTATTACTTTAGTCTTTTCCACTTCAACAACACTTTTATTATTATTATGCCTCTCTTGTCAACTAAAAAACGTCTCATGGAAGACGTTAAAAAAATGCTGTTTTTCTTCATTACAAAATATGAACGAGAAACCAAGTCGACCGAAGTAGATCGTCGCATAATCGCAATGACAAAACAGAATCTGGAAACAATGGCAGCTTTTTACCTTGCTTTACAAACCGAAAGATACAGCGTAAAAAAAACTGGGGTACTCGTATTCTTACTGGCACATATCTCGATTTATTAAACGAAGGTAGAGAAAGTGTCTTTAAAAGTAAAATAAGGATGAGTAAAGAAGCCTTCAAAGACGCAGTCAGAGCGTTTGGTGATTATGAGGAGTTCGAGAACATCACGAAAGAGAAAATTGAGCTCCATTTCTTGATCACTTTTCATCGATTGGGATGTAAAGGAAATGCTGCTTCAATCACGCCGGTATCCGATTACTTTGGTGTTTCTGGTATGACAAAAAAAACGCTCAGATTTATTATGATCTAACATTAAAAGTAGAAGGTACTGTGATCAATTACAACAAGAGAACCATAATTGCAATTCTGGCTAAAGAAGATCAGTATGTTTACTGGCCAGCGGCAGAAGAAAGGGAACATATATCAAAGAAGATAGGCGAAAGAAGCCACTTCAAGTCATGCGTCGGATTTGTCGATGGTACATTTATAATAACCGAGCGTAGTCCCAGCTATGCCAAGAATAATTTTTATTCTTATAAACGTGCGTATGGTATCTCTACAATGCTCGTTTGTGATCACAAACGAAGAATTCGTGTTTGTGTCACTGGATGTCCTGGTGCTATTCATGATAATAATGTTTATCAAGCAACAAGTCTGGCCAAATCCCCACATAGACATTTCTCCCCTGGTGAATATATATTAGCTGATAGTGCATACAGTGTTACCTCGACTGTCATCTCATCATACAGAACCGGTTCAGTACAGGCTACAAAAGAAGAAATAGAGAAATTTAATTTGTATGTAGCTCAAACTCGTATCGCAATTGAACATTGCAATGGAATTCTGAAAGGAAAGTTCCAAAGCCTTCAAGAGCTTCGTATTACAATTCGTGACAGGAAAACTTTGATCGAAGCGGGAAGATGGATTCGTGCTTGTTGCATTATG
Source organism: Mucor mucedo (assembly GCF_025094135.1). Taxonomy (NCBI): domain Eukaryota; kingdom Fungi; phylum Mucoromycota; class Mucoromycetes; order Mucorales; family Mucoraceae; genus Mucor; species Mucor mucedo. The sequence goes on along the minus strand of NW_026252526.1, from coordinate 12,941 downwards.
CATAATTTCCTTTTAGAAGATTCAACTGACATAGAGGAGTTCAGAGAGGCCAGTGGACATAGAAGATTCATCAGTAGTTCGCAGAATAGGTCAGATGATGATAGTAGTTTAAATTTCAGAAGAAATCAGTTGAAGAATGATATATTGTATAACAACGCTCAAAATTAATAAACATTTATTTAAAAAAAAAATAGGTTAATAATCTGCAAGGTCTTCCATAAACTTCTTTATGGTTTCATATCCTTCGGATCCTTTTTCTTCGTTTCGAAGTTCTTTATTCAAAAGCAGCCATTGCTTTTGTCTCTCGAATATCATTGCTACTCTCTCGTCATCCCTCTTTTCTCTTTGAAACTCCAATAGCTCGTCCTCGCGATCTTCATACTTCTTAGATGCTTTTCTTTGTCTCTCAAAGAAGTCGGTAATACACTCATTGAGACTCCTCTTTTTTCCTCTACTTTGTCTAGGCGAAGGTGGTCTAGTGGAAGAGAGGGGCAAAACATCATCATCATCATCATCATCATCATCATCATCCAAGTTGACATCATCAACATCATCCATGTTGGTTGAATGAACATCGTCTTCATGATCAGGCTGTTCATCATACGCACTTAAATCAGGAGTCCCACTGACGATATTCCCATTCGACTGTATTCCTTCACCAGTTACAAGTGGATCCGAGCCAAGTAAAGGGAGAAGATCATAATACCACTTAAACAAATGAGTGGTTTTCTCTAAAAGTTTAGATATAGTAAGTTAAACAAATTTAACGGTATAATAGTTAGCAGTTAGTAGTTTTCTTCTTACCTTCAACAGTGACGTTACCATCAACAGCAGGATCAACACCATATCCAGTAGCGGTTACCGTCTTGTAAGTAGCGGTAAACGATTTTTTCAAATATCTAATCGTCTCTATGATACTTTTTGTGGTTCTTTCACGATGTCCTCTGTTGACAAGGATTTGGGCCAGCTTTTTCGCCATACCTTTTTGGCTTTCGGCTTCACCTGGTTTTTGACTTTCACATCCGCTGAATTTACTCCAATTATATCCTACTAGCATCCATTCAACCACAATATCTTTTGAGCACTTGCCATTACTATCGAAGTCATTGATCCAGCTCTTTGCATTCGGGATCTTGTCTGTAACTCCAGGACGACTATTAGTCGTGGAGCTTCCCTAGGGTGTAGGGGTAGCTGCAGACAGACGTGGAGTTGTTTCCAGTTCCTCAGTTTGTTGAGGTCTAGGCTGAATGTTGACAGGTGTTTGGTTCATTTTTAAAATTTTATGCGATATTTAAGATGAAATGAAGGACAATCCGCTACGTTTTTTTTTTTTTATATAACACTCATCATCATATCGGGAGCCAAAAATTATACTTTGTAATGACATAAGGCCTCTTCTAGTACATCTTTCTCTACTATCTTTCATCATACGTTCCTCATTGATTCATTACATCATGTTCAGGACCTCCTCCAATCAAATCTTATTCTGAGTAAAAGTTTGGAATCTAAAAGCTGGACACAAAAAAATATCATTCAAGTTTATAGTTTTTTATGCAAATCTTTATTGGACATCGGACAAAGAAAACAATTTGCTGGAAGCTGGAACCTGGAGGCTCGATTTTATTTGAGCGTCCCTAATAGTATTATAATTAAAAGTGATGTACTACGTTTTGACTAAAAGGACGCTATATTGTGGTAAAAAGACGCAACAGGTGGATTTTAGTAACTACCAGAAGTGGTATAATTACGCAACATGCGGAAAAAAACCGCAACATTAAGTGGTATAAACACGCAACATGCGGAAAAAACCCGCAACATTAAGTGGTAAAAACCTGCAACATGTAGCAAAAACCCGCAACATTGGGTGGTATAATTTTGGAGTTTTACCACATCCGGTGGTAAAGGAACTACAATTCCGCAAAATTCGGTGGTATAAAATGGACGTTTTTACCACCAAATGTTGGGGGTTTTTACCACATGTTGGGGGTTTTTACCACATGTTGCGGGTTTTTACCACATAGTCCGCCACTGTGTTCACTTCTTTCGATGTTCTAAAAATGTAGGATTGACGGCTTTTTGGGTTTCTATCGTGTTACGACTACCTTTTTGAACTCCCGATTACCCTTTCAAATATTTGAATATATACTTGGAATACACAGCGGCAAATTTGTATCGTACTCCTTACTAAACGTTATGTTTTAAGGTAAAGTAAAATTATAAAAAGACTATCGGAGATGTTTGAGACTGTTTATAAGATTGTCTTTTAATAATAAACGAAATGTACCAATATTTATATAAAAGACTGTTGGCTGTGTTCATATCTCAAGTGCCGTGTTGAAGTTATCCTAGATTAACCAAAAATGTATACGATTATTACATAGTACTACTTTAGTCTTGTTCTAATAAATGTGAAGTTTTTTTAAATCTTCTTGCTTTAAACTATATTTGAATTATTTCTCAGACGTACTTTATTGGACTTGCGATGTAATATCCTTATAGTTCGTACTATGATATTTATTGTAAAGCTTATATCACAAATGGTATTAGCGTGGATAAACCTTTGCAGATCTAATATGGGTATATTCTTGCTAGGTCACCACACACTCCTCGGGTACTGTAGTCATGTCTATTTAATTCTATTTCTGTATTCAAGATCTTATCTGTTTGTTCTTTTTCTTTGAACTAAACTTTTTCTACTCTCATCCATTTTATATATGTTAATACTAATTGATATAATGGCTGTTTCTTTGGTCCTCACCTTAATAATTATTCTGTTCTGCTCTTGCCCCGCTCCACTTCTCACAGGCCTACTAATTTGAACAAGTCGTCTTGATTAATTCTGTTTATAGCTCTTTTAAATACACCATTACTAAAACCAGTCTCCAAAGCAATGATACGATTAGAGCAGCATTGGAAGAAACAAAAATGTGGTAGACTCAAAAATGTGTGACATGTTTGAGATAAAAAATATTCCAGTAAAGGCTATAAAAAAGAAGGGTTTAACTTCTTATAAGAGTGATAATAGCTTATACAATTTTTATGAAGCGCTTTTAACCAGATCAATAACTTAATAATAACAAAAGACAGAAAATAGAAAATGCTCACAAAGTGTCCCTATGATATGAGTATGTGATGTCGTTACAAAATACAATAACCTCAAACAGTTAGGATAGTTTAGAGGACACTGTATATATGTTTTTGAAATCCAACGAACGTTTAAGGACGTTCCGATATGATTTGCCACTTATCTTCTATGTGAAATTAACTAAGATAATTCCGATACAAGCTTAGAATACTTGAACCATTTATGAATCGTTTCCAATTGCTTATAATCTATTTTGGTTGTAAGTTAAATGTAATCAGTGAACCCGTAAGTGTCGGATCTGTGTTGATAACGGATCAGAATTCCCAGAAGTATCGCATAACAACGGAAAGCGGACCGGTGTGCCCTGAAGTCAACGGATTTTCAGGGATAACGGACCGGAGTTCCCTAAAGTCAACGGATTTTCAGGGATAACGGACGGGAGTACCCTGAAATCAACGGATTTTGAGGGATAACGGACCGGAGTACCCTGAAATCAACGAATTTTGAGGGATAACGGACCAGAGTACCCAAACCAATTGGATCTTGACGGATAACGGACCAGAATTCTCAGATTTGTATGATTTAGGCTGCTGACATGAAACAAAATATATTGAGATTTTAAATAGGAGATGTACTAATATGGACAAGCTCCGTTTTTTTTTTTTTTTTTTAAATGTTTTTTTATCAATATTGTTTTCCTAAATTGAATTCTGTCAAAAAAAATGTTGTCATATTTTTTTATTATTAATCTATTATTAATCTACTGCTTAAAAATGAAAAATTTGTGGGCATCGAATGTGAAGCCTTCAGGAATAAACCGTCCTAAAATGGACTACTAAAATGCTAAAATACAAAATAAAATTTTATTACTGTTTTCCTTACGTTAAATTTTTTAAAATGAGCAATCAAAACAGCAACAACAACCTTATCAATCACCAATTTATTGCAGTGACACCGAATGGTGTCGCCTATGGTAGCAACCGTCGGATGATACTACTGTTTCAGAAAAACAGGAGGTTCCAGTCGTCGTTCCTGCTGCTGCCGCCGTTTCCCCGGCTGCACCTGCTACTGCCACTGCTGATGCCACGGAGGCTGCTGCCACTATTAAGTTTCGGATACCAGATACACGCACTCAAAAGGGAATTCAGCTGGCACCTTTGCTCTTATTGAATTGTATGATGATTAAAACAAGCAGTTGCAGTCCAATCGTACGCTAGCTGAACTAAATGAGTTGTACCGTGCATGTTGCACTCATTCAAGACCAAAAACAGCACCAATGGAAGCAGACCTTTGAGTTTATTGAAGTCTAAATGGTCTGCTCTCTGTGCTGCCTTCAGACATCGCAATGATAGGTTGAATCCAACTGGTACGGTACCGATTGAAAACTGGTTTTACCATGATGCGATGGAGAACCCCACCAGTGAGATGCTCACCGTTACGCCAACTACTGTGTATACCTCTCTTGCTGGAGAGACGACAGATAATCGTGGTCAAGTTGCTATGCTAGACGAATAAATGCCGTCAAAAACGATGGTGCTGAGAAGGGTGTGGTTCGTGTGGTAGCCAGTTAAAGTAGAGCGGTCAACCAAACGATCGAGCATCTGGTCGTCTCTATGAATGCGACTGAGGCACGTCGTTTGAAGCGTGGAGAGCCGGAGCGTAGAAAGTTCACTAAATATGTTGCTCGTTCGACAACGTTTTTCGGTCAGATACTGGAGTCCATGGAGAAACGGGACCAGGTGCAGTCTCGCATTGCTGAGTAGATGCAGGCCAGTCTGAATATCCAGCGCCAGATGCTGATGGTAATGAAAGGGGATTTCGGCTCAAGCAACAACAACGCTACCAGCTACAATCCGTTTGAAATCGGTGACTACAATTACACCAACATTACCAGCCCTACTTCCGCCCAGATGTCAATGGTATTTCTGACGCCAATGACTATCAGTTCAACAGTACCTCTGCCAGCAGCACCAGCGCTTACAACAACACCGTCGCCAACAACACCAACACCAGCAACATCGTCGTCAGCAGCACCCTTCCCAACAGCATCCTCCCATACAACACTGCCTCCACCCCCTCTGCCAATGACATGACGATCGATGGCAATGTCAAGACGGTTTCTCCTGTTCCGTCAGACTTGCTTCGTATCACTTAATCTTCGTCCGATGAATATAAATCTCATAACATCGACTAAAATAGAATGGGGTTTTTTCTTCAATAATAAATTTGTTTTATTTTTCAAAAAAATTCGGTACTTAACACATTTAAGGAAAAGCTGCATTAAAGATGCGCAAGCGGGCTCGGTTACCTGTAACACATGTATCACCCTGCTCTCCAACTACAAGACCAGCAGGCTCAAGAAACACACCATCGAAACCTAGCTCCTCTCTTGCCGTTCATGCATTGTGTAGAATAGCACAAGACCCGATGATATCATCGATATCCAAATTATTATACACGTAAATATGGAATTGTGTGAATCTCCACTGATGAACGAACTTATCAAAAGTTCTTTCAATGGCCATTCTTCTGGCTGAATGCGAATAGTTGACTAGCCTCTTGCGCGGATCCCGGAGACATTCACTTTCAGGGAATGGTGTAACCAAAATGGCAATGGTCGATCAAATCAAGAAATAAAAGAAAGAGAAACTTGATATTAATAGTTCCCTCAATGGATTAGCTACCCCTAGAGAGAATAGAACAGCTATTTTTATCAATGGTTCATTTACTTATGTATTGATAAACACAACTTATACGACTGTAAGTGTATAAGAGAAGTAGTGCATGGAGTATTGGCATGCCTATTTTCTACAACTAAATATACAAACATCGATAAGATGTTCTATATTTAGGATCACATATTTACCCATGTCTTAGATAAAAATAATCAACATAGTGGATAAATGATCATACATAACTAAATGTTCTACCACGGCCAATTAAACACCAAAACCTTAAACATCTTTTAACTAGCCACCGTTACGCAATATCTTACTTGAATTCTGTATTTTAAACAGAACAATAAGATTGTCCCAGATCGGTTGATTCAGGACGACGTTACTTCAAATCAATTCTAACCAGTAGACTTCACTTAATGTAAGGCGGGAAACTGAATATAGATTTAATACAAGACCAGAACGGTTAACTCAACACAACTACCAGGGAAAGTTGTTCAATGTAAAAAGGATCAATTATTTCATCGCAGCAGAGTTCTTTTAGTCTATTTTTACCTCTAATAAAAATATACTTTTTTTCTCATTACTTTTCCATTTGTATTATTTTGTCAAATACCACAACCTCAACAACAAGGGGAGGGGGAAAGGCCGCCACAAAAGAAGCCGTAGGTAGGCCCGCCATGAAGGTATTTGCAGGAGAAAGGGGAGACGGTAAACGTTCACCTCCTCCTCCTCAAGGACGTCCACTAAATCAACTCTTATGTTAGTTCAATACAACATCTGTTCGGAATTTATTGTTATCATTCCGACCAAAACTAACGGGCTGTGGTCTACTGCTCATTGGAGTACGCAAACGGGTAAAGCTCGGGAAAGGAACCGTTCATTCACTGCCACGGGTTCCCAGACATTTTAGGTCAATATTCCTCGTGATTTCGGTAGGAGCAACTTCGGGATAGTCTACAGCCACCCAAAAAAATGTCAGTATACCCACCTTTAGGTCAATCACCCCATTCTCACCCTCTCCTCACTTAACGTCACAAAATTCGGTGAAAAGATTAAAAAGTGTATCTCTGCTTTGAAATTACTCGTAATCCATAAATTGTGTGTGTGTGCCAAAAGTAAGGTAGGGATGAAAAAACGAAAACGAAAAAACACAACGCTGATTATAGGATGACCCACTTTGATTAACAGCCGTTTCTACCACGCCTTAATCTGTAAAGAAACAAGGTCCTTTGGACAAGCCTTCCCATCACCCCTTCCATAAACCAGCCTAAGCGTAACGGCCCTGAATTCCCGAAAAACAAGACGCTTATCTACTAGAAGTTACCTAGGCCATGGGAAGCTGCTAGAAGGGTACCAATTATTATCTCCGCCATAAACTATGGGACTCCTCGGAGTTTGAGAATGAGTTATAGAAGTATAATGACTACTATCATTGGACGAACAGGATCGGTATGAGTTTAGGAGTGATAAGTTTCTATTTATCGTTCCCATAGCACTCATACGAGTGTATTTACTATATAAGTTGGCCCCATTCCAGACCTCCCCCCTTCCTCATTTATTTTCAATTATTTTTTGTTTTTAAACTACACTTATCAATATGGAACTTAACGCTCCTTCATCACGAGTCTATGCCATTTACAGCCTTAGCTCTAACTAACTTAGGGCCCTCGCAAGCACATCAAACTATTTTTTAAAGATCCCGATTAAGGACATTAAATTTTTTTTTTTTTTTTTTTTTTTTTTTTTTTTTTGTGAAAGGTTACTTCAGACTTCCAAAAGAAATCTTTTTCTGAAATCCATGACGTTGCTTTTTAAATGACCCAATTTGAATGATTAATAATAAAGTTTTTGCAGATTACTAAAATATCTGTTCCTTTATTTTTTAAAGACAAAATTTCAGTTTAACCGATTTTTTTATTATTTTAAAAAGATAAAAATTACAGTTTAAGAATGATGACCCCACAACAAATTGCGTTTATCGTGTCTCAGTTGCAGCTCCTTATAGTTCGAATCAACGAAGAATCTGAATCTCTCGAAGAAGATAGAATGGAAATTCTTAATTCTACTGGACAACGCCTCGTAGAAAATATGACGACTCTTCATTCCAGTAGAGAACTTTACCAAGCAGAACGTCTCCAATATGATTTTATTGCCAGCAACTACCGCAATCAATATGGAGTTTCTATTAACAATCTCCCCATTTTCATGATGGGCGAACATGTAGAAAGAACAAGAACAGTAATTAGTGCTGATGGTAGACGTGAATCGCGTCGATACCACTTTTGGAGATTGGAACACCCATTCCTCAATGACAATGACGAAAACCAGGTCAGTAGCTATCGCGCCAACTACCGTATGGGTAAGCGTGCTTTTGAGCATTTGGTGAACGAGCTTTCGGCACACGAAGAATTCAATCTTGTTGCTCCCAATACTATTCCGATTTATATCCAAGTCGCAACGGCTTTATTTCGGTTGGCTAATTGCCATATCGGATATCGTCAAGCGTATATGCTTTTGGGTGTTTCATCAGGTAGCTATAACAACTTCACCGACAAGAACACTCAAAGCAATTAAGGATCAACTTGGTCATTTATTGACATGGCCATCAGACCCTATCAGAGCCAATGCGATCGCTGTCGGTTTTGGGAGTAGCACTGGGGATAGATTGAATGGTGTGATTGGTGCTGTGGATGGTAAGAACTTTATCATTCACCAACCTTCCCCTCCAACCGTGGGTGCTATGTTCAGGGATAGAAAGAACAACTATTCCGTGAAGCTTACTGCCGTCTGTGATTCTGCATTACGATTCACGTATATCAAAGTGGGTGACTCAGGTATTGTAGTAAAATGATCTACGATGAAACAATATAAAAGCTAACACAACAATATTTACTTCAGGAAGAACGCATGATGCTGCTGCTTTCCGATCAAGTGATATAGCGAGTGAAATTCTTCGCCACCCAGACATTCACTTTCCTGACAACACGTTCATGATCGGTGACTCTGCCTATCCTTTGGGACCCAACTTGATCACACCATTTCCTGAGAGTCAATGCGTGTTAGACAGTCGCAAGCGTACATTCAATCGTGTACATTCATCTACAAGAATGGCGATCGAAAGAGCCTTTGGTGTGTTGGTGGCTCGTTGGAGATTTACTGGCAAGTACATTTACATGTTGGACCAGTTGAAGATCAACGAGGTGATTACCGGATGTTGTATTTTACACAATATGTGTATCGACCTTGGTGATACCGGGTTTACCGACACTGTTCACCTTCAAGATCATAGTGCAGCTGTTCCTGAAGATGAAGACGCACCTGATGTAGGCGGTAGTAGCAGAAGGATTACCATTTTTGAGGAATTGATGAGACGTAGAAGTAGACGTGGGGCGGCTAGAGGGGGTAGAAGAGCAACTAGAAGTAGAAGTAGAAGAAGAACTAGACTTAGAAATAGAAATAGATAAGTATAGAAAACTTTATGTTTTATTCAATTTTATTTAAATGATATTATCTGTAGAAGGATTGGGAGAAGAGGGATTGTTGTTGCTGGTGGTAGTGGTAGGGGTGGGAGCACGAGTGGCATTGTTGTTTTGAGCAATTGAAGCAGCAAACAAATCTACCATTCGGGACATGGACAAAGTAGCCTCTCTTAACAACTCAGTATTTTGTCGTCTGTAATCGTTGTTATGTTCCAGTTGATTTCGTCGGTATGCATCTTCTTCAGCCATACGAACAATATCTGCCTCTCGTTCAGCAGCCATACGTGCACGATCGGTATTCCTTTCTTCGATCATACGAGCACGATCAGCTGCTCTCTCAGCCCGGCTTTGAGCTTCCATTTGCTCCATATGGTTTGCCATAAACCACATTGACACACTTACATTACGTGGACGTCTTGCATTTACCTGAGGAACGACATCCTCATCCTCATCCTCATCCTCTTCATTATCATTATCGACTTCTGAATGACCACGTCTTCTGGTGGCATAATCACCACGGTTGTCCACAGTTTCTCTGGAATGGGAGCTGTATGTAACAGGCGGGTTTGTAGTTGGCATTTGTATTGTTGCCTGCTCCATCAAATCATGAAACTCCCAGTGTTGAAGCGGTGCACTACCAGTAGAATTAGCATCGTCTCGTCTGCTTCGATACTTAGCATGAAGTGCATGCCATTTAGTGGTCATGGCACAGATGTCTCTTCGGCCATTGACGGCTGCGTTGTCATTGAAGGCTTTTTCTGTCTTTTGGATTAAAGCTGCCTTTGCCTCATTTGAGCTAGTCACACCCGCTTCAACAAGATACGCAGGAAAAATTTCAATCAATACATGTGTGCTTGGTGAATCCCAGTTAAGGTTGGTGTTAGGCTCTGGTACGGAATCGGCAGCAGAAACTGGCTCAGCAGCAGGAGGAGGAGCTTGCTCGGTAGCAGGAACAGGACCAGCAGAAGGAACAGGACCAGCAGAAGGAACAGGACCAGCAGAAGGAACAGGACCAGCAGAAGGAACAGGACCAGCAAAAGGAACATGTTCGGAAGATGGTGCAGGTACAGAAGAAGGGGTAGGTACAGGTTGAGAGGATGGAACAGGCACGTCAGTGGGAATCTGTGCAGCAGACGGAGGGTTTACTCTGGGTCGGCCTCTTACCACAGGAGGGTTTGGGCGTTGGCCATTGATGAAGTCAGCACTTGAATAATTTTGGAAACTCATATCTGTAAAATAAAATGGAGATGGTAAAAAAAAAGTAAATCGATAAAAATAAAAGGCTCTTATTGAAAAATAAAACAACATTCGTGATTTCAGTAATCGGATTTGGACATTAAATAATCTGATAGAAGGTTTTTGGGGCCTGCAGATTTTAATTCTTCGTTTGGACAATTCGGATTTTTTAGCACTGAAAATATTCAATGTTGTTATTAATCGTCCATATATATTATTAAAATTTTAAAAGATTCTATTTGGAAAAACTGTAACCTTTCACAAAAAAAAAAAAAAAAAAAAAAAAAAAATTAATGTCCTTAATCGGGATCTTTAAAAAATAGTTTGATGTGCTTGCGAGGGCCCTTAGTTTGCCATAGTTTTCGGCAGGAAAAAACTGTTGCAAGCCAAAATCTACGGATCCCATATGCTACACGTGTCAGTGCATCCTCTCATCTGTTGACAGCAGGGATGAACTACTCCATTTATACCAACTCCTTTCAAATGATGCATACATCGTAAAGGATACAGTGGCAGGAACTTTTCCCCCTTACGGGTGTCTTTTAGGCCTCGGTCTACAAATCATAAACGTTAATACGTGCCATGCTAAACATTAAAGTAAGACCTATTTTGTTGCGTCTCGTCACAGTCAATTGAAATACCACGAGAACTGTCGCCATTGAAGTGGCGATTGAATGAAACGAAGCAGCAATCCCAAAATCACAGAAATTACAATTTCTCAGTCATCCGCACTGCCTTCACCGATGGGAAGATTGTCAAAGCTCGCGTGGGGACAAGATTACTTTTGCTGAAACGTTGATTAAATTACACGATAAGCTTCGTCATGAGAATAGCATCCCAAGACCTGGTACCATCGCTCCACCCAACCCCATCCACGACACTACAGTCAAAAGGAGAAGTAGTTTGCGGCCTTCTACCAAACGAAGCACCCGTCCACTTGAACGTCAACATTGCCGATTCCCCATTAGTTTCGCGACCACCACCTCCTCCTTCTCGTTCTCCTTTCGGCGCCCCATCATGACCACATTCGTTCGAAGGAAGTACCGCAAAAAGAAGAACTCCAGGTGACACGGTAATTGGTCGATTTAAAAAAAAATGAAACCTGACAACCAGTCAAAGCAGGCCGCATTAAAAGACTTTATAAATTGTTTTTGCCCTCCTCCACCGCACCCTCGATTACCTTCACCAAGAACCACCACAGTTGAATAAAACTAGGTAGCTTTTTAAGTTTATCCACACTTTTGGAACCAAACGTGTCATCAATCAAAAAATGGGCAGGAACCAAAATCTAGCTCTACTACGTTTTGGAACGTAAACTACGGATAAGATGCTGGTTTCGAACCAATCCGAAATTGAACCATTGTTTGTAGGGAACATGGAGTCAATCTATTTTTCATCGCACTAAATGACCCAATACCGGAACAGTGTTAAGATAAACCTCGGACAATGCGAGGTCTCTCATTCCAATTAGAATTTAACTAGTTATGACCAAACATGGTTAAAAACTGAAGCCTGTACGCTACATATTTTATACTTTTTATTTTTCACCGTATTGGTTTCTAGAGAGGCGTATATCACGTAGCGAACTCCTTAAAAAAATTTCTTAGAAATGTAATACGAGAAAGAGTGTCTTCTCGGCGTCTATTTTTTTGATAGATAATATGTAGAGTTTTGGACGTGTGTTTAAATAAACCACAATACCCATTATTTTGTATTGAAGTTATAATTCTTGTTTATTTAGTATCAAGTGCTTCATGATCTCCATAACATCAACATTTCGACGTAGACGGACCTTCGTATTCTCATTAGAGGTCAAACCAAATATGTCACCGACCCAAGGGTGACGTACACAGCCCCATCTAACATAGAAGTTTCCATGCGAGGTCATCTCTTGTCAGAAAAATGAAACAGCGGGTGGAGTCAAGCTTTGCAACTTGTGGCTGGTAGAGGCCGTCGATAACAGAAAAGGATATCCATTGGTAATATAAATGGTATCACGAACATAATAGCCTACCTTGCAAATAACACGGCTGTAGTTATGGATCAAATGTCCGACTCGAATGTAATCCTCGCCACGTACCGTTTGCACAAACGCCAAGCGGTTATCTGTCCAACCGTTTTACACATCCCGATTGTAGGTGAGCGTTATGGTAATGTCTTTTTTCAGTAATAACATCTTCGTTAATCTTCTTTCGAAGTTCAAAGTGCTAGTAGTCATTAGGTTATTGTCTGGATAGTCCACCGAGTCATGTCGGGAACAATGTTCTTGTAAGTCAACAATCATAAGCGCATTTTTTAAATGCGCCAGTTCTTCGTGTTATTGAATTAAATGTCATGATGACTGATATCGAGCTTGTTGTAACAATTTTGAAGAATAAACTAAGCGATTACCGGGTCCAGCGTGCAGAATCTACTTTAACGTAGATTTAGCTTGTTGAAATTCAGATAATTGTTAAACGAAAC